>NC_081297.1:124510364-124810364 GCF_030435805.1 Mustela lutreola
TCCAATTCCCTACTCTCATAGTCTTGAGTGGAGTGTGACCCACATGTTGGTCTTAGGCCCCTCCCTTTCCTACTAGAGGGAGGACAAGAAGCATGCTGAGTCTCTTCAGCCTAAGGAAAAAAAAAAAAAAAAACCCAACTGGTCAGAGCAAAGAGCTGCTCTGACCCAGCAGTGGAAGGCCAAGTTAAAGAACAGAAAGGTATAACCTAAACCCAGATCTTGGCTCTCAGGGTAAAAGGCCTCCCCACAGGACTTCGGCCATGGCATGCTGCAACAGCACTGAGAGCTAGCTCCCAAGTTGAGACTCAGATTCCATTTCTGCCTCCAGTAAGATATTGTAGGGTGTCCTTGGGCCTGACCCTTGACTTCAGTGTTCTCATCTATGGAGTGAGGGATAGCGATGTCTGCCTAGCATCCATCTTCTAAGTTTGTTTTTGGAGCAGACACTAGCATAGAGGTTAGCTCTCCCCATACACACAGAGGACGTTGCACCAAAGACCAGACCATCAGGCTCTATCCTCTTGGCAATCTGTACATTCAGACCCCAAACCCTTGCAAACAATCCCACATTCTCCCATCAGCAACCTTTGGTAATCAGAAATATTATAGCATAACTGCTGTCCAGGATCAGAACTTAAGAAGTTGAAAGGTCCAGGAAGATGCGGTGTCTTGTCTCCACATCAAGTAAACAGCCTGGGGCACTGCTTTCTGACAGGTGGCGACACTCATGGGACACCAAGGAAGGAGCTATGTTTACAGGACACTTAATATCCTGAAAGGCATTGGATATATGGGTTGCCCATATCCCAGTAACCCAATCCCCTGGCCCTGGACCAGTGGTGAACTCAAGATGATCTCCACCATTTGCTTGGCTGTCACCATGTCTCCAACCTGTGAAATGGCTGATGGCTCTAGAGAATGACCCCAACCAATAAAAAAAAAAAAAAAAAAAATGTTACCCAGCCAGTAGAAAGAGAAAGGGGACCTTTGAGAAAATGTGTCTGATGTTCAAAGGAAAAGTAGGGCAGCCTTTTGAAATGATTTTCATAGTCTTTAAATGAGAGAAATAAATTTCCAGAACTAATAGTTACAGACAGCAGGACCGGCAGCCAGACTAAGCTCTGTATTTCCGTGATTCTAACACCTGTTGGGGAGCACCTGGTGGGCCCATACTACATGAGGCACTTAATATATATTGTCTAAACTAATCCTCATGACAATATATCATCCTCTGGCATGAACCAGCAACACAACCTTGAGCCAACATTGACATCTCTGGGTCTGGTCTTCTTCTAAGGCCAAGGAAAGAATTACCAACATGTATGCCAAAATCCCCAAGGCTTGGGCCAAGAAATGGAACAGAGAGGAAGACAGTGAGCCACGCTGAGGGCATAGATAGCTCTCATACAGAGGGGGAGGGGAGAAGCAGCGTAAAAAAATGGGAGACTATCTAGGGAGAAACAGAAAGGCAAATTCAATAAGCACTTTCAAAGTATGAGTCTCAAAACAAGAGTCTTTCTTCCTTGGAATATTACTGTTTTGTGCCAGCTTAGGAAGCCTGACTACCTCCCGTCTGCTTCAGAAAATAGACAGGATAACAGGAAACAGTTTCAGATTCCACAGTGATTATAGCTACTTAAGTTTGTCTTACCAAATACTGTCTCAAACAGATGGTATGTAACATTTGATTAAGGGCTTATCCTGCAAGCCCAACAGGGAACATTTCTTCCCCTCTTAATATAGAAAAGATTCAGAGAAGAAAGGAAATAAACTGACATCTTTGCTCATATTCTATGTATGTCAGTTTTGCTCGTGTGTGCGCCTTTCCTGAAATGAATCTATACTTATTATGCAAGTCAAGACCAAACTACATAATAGTGACACCAGAGAATCTTGGAGAAGAAGGATATGGAAGATCACCTCATCGAGCTCAGAGATGGAGACTGGGTAAAGTTAGCTGATGTTCCCAAGGTCATACTGTGGCAAACTTGGAACCAGGTCTTCTAACTCAGGGTCTGGCATTCACACCAGCCTTTATGTGTGCATAATGTTCAACGTGGGGAAAACACACAAATTTGTCAGCACCATTTTTACTAAATTAGCACCAATCTCCGAGGAGCAATTACCAGAACTTGAAGCTGATGGGTAATGCCATTCAAGTCCAGTTAATGAGCCAAAAGCTTGGTTCTTCAAAAACACTTAACATTAATCAGCATTTGGCTTTAGTTTGTGACAAATGTTTTCAAAACATCACAGACAATTACAATATTCTTAGCTTTGCCTAGTGTAAATACAAAATGAAAGAAAGTCAGAATTTCATAAATGACAGCCTCCAGAATGGAAATAATGAGTCCCACAGAGAAGGTACAATGTGTTCATCATTCTAGAGGCTAAATGTAACTTGGGAACTAACGAGGTCACTGAGAGATTACAAAGTGTGAGCCTTCTGCTTGGGGAGGATGAAAAGGCAAACAGGATCAGCCACATAAGGCAGTTAGAAAGGAGTTACCCCAGGCCTCATGCCCATGTCCCACTCCCAGGCTCACCCCCTAAGCCCGTGGTCACCAGCAGTGCCCCAGAGAGGAAGGTTTCCCAGCATCTAGTGGGGGGAGAAAGGAAACTGAACACACGGTGGCCTGGCGCTGGGAAAGCAGCAAAGGAGAGGAAGTGGGGGTGGGGAGTGTGGAGAGAGTAGGAGGGGGTTCCTGGGTGGCTCAGTGGGTTAAGCGTCTGCCTTCGGCTCAGGTCATGATCTCAGGGTCCTGGGATCGAGTCCCACATTGGGCTCTCTGCTCAGCAAGAGTTTGCTTCTCCCTCTCACTCTCATTCTGTGCCCTCCCTCCCTCCTTCCCTCCCACCTTCTCTCGCTCTCAAATAAATAAATAAATAAAATCTCTAAAAAAAAAAAAAAAAAAAAAAAAAAGTAGGAGGATAATGCCTTAGCTCCAAGCTCCAGGTTCCAAGAAGAGTTCTTATGCAATTTTGTCCTCTGGATTTCCTGCCCATCTATCTATCTACTCTCTATCATTACAAGCTAAAACCAAGTTGTGGTTAATGTTAGGTTTTCTAAAAGACAGAGGATTGCTTCATTCACTGGGCTTAGACAGCATTACTCACCAGCTAGTTTTATATTAATAAAAAGTATGTTAATCAATTAACCAGTCATTGTTGATCAGCCCATTAATAGTTAACATTTATTGAGAAGTCACTGTGCCAGAAACAACACTAAATGCTTTCCCCTGTATTTCCTCATTTATTAGCCACTATGACCCTGTAACATGATAATAATGATCAGAGTCACTTTCAGGAATTTATTCAATGCATACATTAAGCACCTGTGGATATGACACTCTGTTCTAGGCATTGGGGATATAGCAGTGGAGGAAACATGCGAAGTCCCTCCTCTCTCTTAGGTAACTTATATCAGTTAGCTATTGCTGCATAACAAATCTTCCTTAAACTTACTGGCTAAAACAATTAGCATTCATTATTGCTTATAAATGTATGGGCTCCCTGACCTTGGATGACTCACTCACACATCTGTAGCCATCTAGCAGACTGGTAGGTTGAGAAGAACCTGCCCTGGGAAGACTCTTCTCTAGTCCACGAGGTTACCATCCTCCAGCAGCTCTCCTGAGTGTATCCTTTTTTTTTTTTAAAGATTTTATTTATTTATTTGACACACAGAGAGAGATCACAAGTAGGCAGAGAGGCAGGCAGAGAGAGAGGGGGAAGCAGGCTGCCACTGAGCAGAGAGTCTGATGTGGTACCCAATCCCAGGACCCCGAGATCATGACCTGAGCTGAAGGCAGATGCTTTAACCCACTGAGCCACCCTGGTGCTCTCCTGAGTGTATTCTTTATGGCAAATGTGGGAGTCCTGAGAGAGTGAAATATGCCAATCTTCTTGACACCTAGACTAAGAATTAGCACAGTATCTTCTGCCACATTCTATTGGCCAAAGAATGCCATAAGTCCAGCCCAGATTCAAGGGTGGGGAAACAGAGTCCACTTCATGATGGGAAGAGTCACATTGGAAAACACATGGATACAGGGAGGTCATTAGTACCCCTCATCAGTGACATAGGTAATGATGGCTGACATTATGTTAAGGAATTCATGACAATAGTTCATTTGAGTCTCACAGGTACCCTGTGAGGCAAGTTCTACTATCAATCTTAGTTTTCTAGATAAGGAAATTGAGGCCTCAAGAGGTAAAGATTTGCCAAACATCTATAGATATACCATGATGTAGCCAAGATTCAAACCCAAGACTAGTTCCTGAGCACTGAACCACTGTGTGCTTCTCTCCACCTGGGCACTTCAAAAGAGAGAGAAGGTACAAAATATGACCAGTATCTGCAAGGCCCTTCCTGGCCTACTGGGGACACATCATATAAATCCCTGAAGAATCGGTAACCATACATGCCTCTAAGCTATACTTCCTTGATAGCTGCCAACAGGACTGAGGATAAAGGAAGCCAAGACAAGAGCCTGAAGCTTCCATGACTAGAGGGACACTAACAGAACTTTGAAGGTCATGGACAGTGAACAGCAAATGGCATCCCCCTCATTTCTATGTAAAGAGGTTTCTGCATCTTTCTTGCTTACGAATAAACTTCAATTTTCCCAGAAGGGCATTCAGTATTTCTAACACATGGATTTATACAGCTTAGCACTTCATTCAGTGGCAAGCAATAGAAAATCTGACTACCAGTAGTTTTTACTCAAATAGGGATTTTTTTTCCCCACACGCAAGGCATGCGAAGGAAAGCAGTCCGGGGCGTCCCTGGAACCAGGGGATGTTATCAAGGAACCGGGATCTTTCTCCTCTGCCATCCTCAAAACATATCCTCATTCTTGTGGGGGGGGGGTGGGGCCTAATGGTGCCAGGATGGCTGATATGCCCACAGGGAATTGTGTGCATGCCTAAGTAGGAAGAAGAAAAGACAGGAAGCCCAAGGAGAGCATGCAAGCACACCCAGCCCACTGTTTAAATGTTTTAATGTTTAAATGTTTTCCTTTGACATCCACCAGCTTACACTCTCTTTACTCTCTTTGGCTGGAAATTGGTAATGCATAGCTGCAAGGGAAGCTGGGAAAACTGGTGTTTCCGTTTTCTAATTCCACAGTATGTGAAAACAAGGCAAAACAGGGCTGGAATTGGCTTTTTGATGCCCTAGTGAACTGAAGCTGCCAACCCAAGAGCACTTCAGTCAGTTGCTCTCCTGGCTCCCTTTTCCCCTGATGCCCTTCTCCCTTCATGGACTATGGAAACTTTTCTGTGACTTTCCTGATGCCTAATGGCAGGCATGACTTCTATCAAGCCCCCTTAATCCTTTCTCTCTGCCCCTGCTGTTGTGGCATTTAGCACTTTCTGCCTTGAGTTGTTCCTCTAGTAGAATGCAAACTCATCCCATGAGCACCTCCTATAGCTCCTGGCACATGCAGACATTGTGATGGGAAGAGATCAGGCACCATGACACAGTACATGTGGACGACAAGAGAAAGAAGAGTGGCCCCAGTAATTTGAGGATTGTCAGGGGCAGAAGACTGGTAAAATGGTGGTTATCATCTGTGGTAACAGGACACTGCTGAGCTCTGTTTCAGACTTGTTGAGCATGAGTTGATCACCGAACGCACAAATAGGAATTTGAAACACATTTCTGGTCTTAGGAGAAAAGTTAGATCTGAGTTATAGGTTTGAAACTCACTGCCAAAAAGGAAGATTCAAAGTGGAAATCTACTGATGATTCTACCCACAGTCAGAGAAGACCCCGGGGAAAGAGGAAGGAACGAGCTCCAAAGACCAAGTAAATGTCAAAAGCAAAGCTGGAGAATGGCATAGGTTTGACATCACCAAGATTTTGCCAGGCAGGGAACACCAGCTCTGTGCTTGTCCAAGTGGTCAGTGTGTTCTCATGAAGAACAATGGAGGCCAGACTTGAGCAAGTATTTTCAGTCCAAACTATCATTGCAAGATAACTAAGGATGGAAGCAACAGACGTGCTCCTCTAAAGCAATAAACAAACAAGTGTCTGATTCCCTTACCTGGCAAATGGCAGAACCCCAGCTGAAATTGGCTTAAAACTGGCTTATGTAAAAGAGAACTTACTGGCCCATGAAAGAGCATGGATGGCTTCTGCTTCAGGCATTGCTGGATTCAAGGCCCAAGGAATGTCTTTAAGACCATCTCTCATCTCTCTTCCTTCCTAATTCTCTCTTAATGTTGGATTCATTCTCCCTTAATGCAGATGACTTTCCCCATACATCAAGGAAAACTGACGGAAAACTACTCTAGTGTACAACACCTTTTTTTTTTTTTTAAAGTAGACTCCACACCCAGCTCAGAGCCCAATGTGGGACTTGAACTCACAACCCTGAGATCCTGAAAGCAAGACATAAGCTGAAATCAAGAGTTAGACACTTAACCGACTGAGCCACCCAGGCATCCCAAGTCTACAACATCTTTGCAGCTTGTGATTTCAAGACAGAAGAGAGTTCTATAAGCTCCTCAATGTCAGATCACAAGGAGGAATCTGATGGGCCCTTCTAGGTTTCCTGCCTTTCCCCAAGTCAAGGGAATGAAGTGTGCTGACTGACTGAGCTGAGGTCACACACTCACTTCTCTGAAAGTTGCGGGTCTGAGGGCTCTCCATTAAAAAGTAGTTCTGTTGGCAGAACAGAAAAGTACTAAATGGGCAAAAACAACATAGTCTTCTAAGGCCTGTTACAAATAGGCTTTGACCATTTGGGCCTTGCTTCCTTGTTGGGATTCAGACACACAGAGCCTATTGATAATTCAACAGTGAAGACCTGCTTGACTCACTGCCCTGGCGTCCACTTGCCTGTTTAACTGGTAAACAGCCTCTTTACCTCCCTCCAGGCTTCCAGACAAACTCCAGGAAGAGGAACTAAACGGAGCCTCGGGCTTAGTCAGCCTCAGGCCAGCCAGTCTCAAGGCTTGCTATTGTCAGTAACTGAATTTAGCCCCAGCCTTATAATTACATCCCTTTGAGACTCTACTTGGCTCCTCCCCATGCCTTCCTGAGCTATATCTTGGATTCCTGCTCTACGTACCATTTCCTCTGGGCCTAGGATATTACTTTATTCTCTCCTGGTATAATCCCCTTACTAAGGAGCATGACTAGTCTCCACTCTTTCATTCAATAGCTACCTACCTGTACGAGAGCTGTCTGCAGCCGGATACCGAACTCTGCTAACTTGTCACGCCTTTTTCCTGTTGCCCACTGGCTGGACCACCCCTGTGCTATCTCTGGAGGCTGGTTCAGATTCTGAGTCCCACCCCAATTATGACAGCTACTAACATCCCTAAAGAAGTTCCTCAGTCCCTAAATATATGGAGCAATTGGGGCACATGGAACAGCATTCTTGGAAGCACCCAAACTGTGTTTATTGCCTTGTAAACATTTAAACTTCCCAGTGGAGCCATCAGAAGTGGAAAGAATGTCCTACTCCCCTACTTCATTATCGCACTCTGTCACAGGGCCCTTTAAAGATTTTGTTCTACTGGGTATCAATGGATTGAATCCTTCCTAAATCACACCCTGCCCTTCAGGCCTGAGCCCTTTTGCCATAGAGTTCAGACCCTGTTGTGGGACAGCTACCACCCAGTTCCTTCCATCTCTGTCACATCTCTTTCAAGGGCCTTACACACACACAAAAAATCTCTTCCCTTTTCCTTCAGGAAAAGAGCAAAGAACTCTTGCATATTGGTGCATAGAAACAGACTCAATCAGATCTGCTCCATTAATTTTCTAAACATGCCTGGACATGAACTCCAGCAGAAGAATAGGCCTGGGTTTAGGCTGAAATCTCTGCAAGGAGAAGAGAGGCATGTTAGGAGAAAACTGTTTCCCAATCTCAGTGTACACTATCAAAACATTCTGGGTATGTGCATTGGCTACCTGTCACACATCACTTAACAACCTCTCAGGCCTATCTCCCCCTGCAGGCCCTGCTATGGCACCAAGTTCCATATGGTCTTTGTCCATGGATGTAATCTGATTGTGTCCTCCCTGGGCCCCCCCACATGCCTTTTGCAGCCCCTCCCAGGTATTCTTTTATGCAAAGTGCATTATACTTAGGGAAACCCTCTTAACACTAACACATTCCAACCTAGAAGTCAGGATGCCACTGGGACCACGTTTGACCAATAGATAACCGAAGCAAATGAAGAGGTACTTTCCTCTTACGTCTTCCAGGCAGGCATTATTTTTAAAGATTTATTTATTTATTTTAGAGAGAGAGAGACAGAGACAGAGAGAGAGCACAAGTGGGAGGGGCAGAGGGAGAGGGAGGGAGAATCCCAAGCAGACTCCTGCTGAGGGCCAAGCCTGATGCCGGGCTTGAGCTGAAACCAACAGTCTGACGTTTAGCCAACAGGTGCCCCCAGGCAGGCATTTTTGAGACGCAATTCATAAGGCTCCTGAGATGATTCCAGGGATATAGAACTGAAGTTTTCTACAACAGTGGTCAAACCAATAACACATCCTTGTATTGGTTTTCCCTCCCTCCCTGTCACACGTCCCTTGTTCTCCACTTGTCTTTGGGATCACTTTTCAAATCAAATATCTCAGTTTCAGCTTTTGGGGAAGCTCAAGTTAAGAGATAAGGATGTCACGGCTTCTCGGGAACTGTCTAAAAGAACAAATAAACCTTTGGTACGAAAGATCTAGTTTCAAATTCTATCGAACTGTTAAGACCACAGACAAATTACTAAGCCACTCTGAGGCCCAATTTCCTCATCTTTAAAAAGGGATAACATGATGGACCCCACTGCATTTGTCTAAGTATTTAACTGGGTCATCTGTGTGAGGAGCCAAGCAAGGACAGCCACCACAGGGTTGGTTGCATCCCATCAATATTCATTCTCTTCTTCTCTTTAGTCTCACCTTTTGCTCCTCAGGGCGCTTTTTTTTTTTTTTTTTTTTTTTATCAGAGAGTTGAAGGGTAGAAATGAAAATCGACATAAGAAAGGGATAGCTGTGTGTACAACAGAAAATATTTCAAATGTATATACTTAACAGTACATGGATATAGAATTCCATTAAGCTGAACACTTAAAATTTGTGAACTTTACATAAGTTATATTGTAATAAAAAAAAAAAATTAAAGCACTAGAATATTTAGAGAAGGGATCCATCATTGTTCCAGATGTTTAAATATTTCTATTTAAAATAGAGACACAGGGGTGCCTGGGTGGCTCAGTGGGTTAAAGCCTCTGCCTTCAGCTTAGGTCATGATCCCAAGGGTCCTGGGATCGAGCCCCACATAGGGCTCTCTGCTCCGCAGGGAGCCTGTTCTGCCTGCCTCTCTGACTATAAATAAATAAAATCTTTTAATAAATAAATAAATAAAATAGAGACACTGTGAGATGGACAACTAGAGTCTTCTGTCACAGCAAGAGCTCTTTCCTTTAATAAGTTTTAAGTGAAAATGACTTTATTAACATATAAATATTTAAATCAAATATATGTATTATATATAGATATAAAATACATATTGTATATAATATATAATAGATATAGATAACAAATAGCCAATAAAACATTTTTTACTTAAAATGTGTTAAACAATTCTTTCTCTAATGGAAATATAAGTTTCAAATAACATGTTAACATACATTAATTATATTAATAATAATATGGAAAAATCAATAATAAATACTACAGAAAAATTATATATATATAAATAAACTGGTTACTATATGAGCTACCTTATTTTTAATAAAGGACTTTGAATCTGAACTAGTGAAAAGACACACAAATCACTGGGATTAAATCAAGAGGACAATGTAGCCCCCTCATGCCATTATTTAATTATACTCTGTCTCAGCCAGGAGTAGACACCTAAGGGAGCTCTCAGCATCTATACGGTGAAAATCGCATTCTTGGAACATGGTTCAAATACCAGTGAAATTATGCACAAGCATGGAAACAAGTCTCTAGATGCTGGAGAAACAGAGTCATGGTCTAACAAGCAGAGCAGGGCGGGCAACAACCATGGTAGGAGCTGTGGCCTAGACTACATCCCCCAGGGCTAGGTCAGCCAGGAGCCCCACAGGGGCCTCCCAGATCCCACAATGTGCCAACAGCCCTTGGGCTCCTGACCACACAGGGGGACCAACATGCCGGCAGTGTTAGCCCAAGACACACACCAGCAGTGGTGAGAGAACCACAGATGTGGGTGGGCAGTTCAGTCGGGTCAGACCCCCCCCTCCCTCCCCTATCCCTGCCCCACATGCTGGAGGAGCCTGAGCCCAGGAAAGCCTGGAGAGAGGAGAGAAGCGGTGAATGATAATAAAAGTCAAACTATCTGGACCCAGCTTTTTAAAAGCTCCGAATTTGGGGGTGCCTGGGTGACTCAGTGGGTTAAAGCCTCTGCCTTCAGCTCAGGTCATAATCCCAGAGTCCTGGGATAGAGCCCTGCATCCAGCTCCCCCTGCCCCCCCCCCCCGCCCCCTCCAACCCGCCTTTCTGGCCATGATGGACAAGGGACAAGACTCCTCTCCTCACTTTCTTGCTGATGGACTTGCTGAGAGGCCTAGAGGCGAACGTAGAAAGCGAATGGGAGTTTTTGTCTCCTCCCTTCGGTTAAATTCTAACTCACCTCGCCTCTCCCACTCGGCCGGTCTCGCTGTCTGCCCCAGGCAGTCTCCGCCAGCCAGGCCAGGCCTGATCTTGTTCTCTGAATGTTGGAAGCTGAGACGCCTAAAAGGAAATTCTGCTCTCGTTCCAAAGTCGCTTCATCTTCATGGGGAAAAATTTTTTTTCAGGGAAAGGTAAATGCAGCCAATCTGAGAAATCTTGGTTGATTATTTACTATTTACGACCTAACCTTCGAAAGACTCCACTGGAAAATGGAGGGCAAGTATTTATACAGTTCACAGCCCAGGGAAGTTCTTTTCCCCTGCGTGATCACCTGGACTAAGGCAGGTAGCTTAAGGTTCCATTCAAAGAGGCCAATTCTGCGACCCCCTCCATTTTCCAAAATGCCTCCCAGTGGCTCCCAAAGCTGAAGGCGGGCGGTTTTTACATGATTTCTGAATTACTGATGGAGCTTGGCAAACTAGCTTCCCCTATGCCCATGATGATCCCTGGCTAATCTGTCAGCACAAAAGGGAAGCTGTCAACAGAGGACTAATGAAGACTTACTACAAAAGAAAACTTTCTCGAAGTGAACTACCAAAATGGAATTATGACTTTTATATATATATATATATATTTTAAGATTTTATTTATTTATCAGAGAGAGAGAGAGAGTGAGAGTGAGCACAGGCAGACAGAATGGCAGGCAGAGGCAGAGGGAGAAGCAGGCTCCCTGATGAGCAAGGAGCCCAATGTGGGACTCGATCCCGGACGCTGGGATCATGACCTGAGCCGAAGGCCGCTGCTTAACCAACTGAGCCACCCAGGCGTATCATGACTTTTAATGTTTGGGAGGATGGTTCTCCAGTTTTGCAGCACCTTTTCCCAGGACTTGACTTTTCAGGCCCAGCCTCTGTGCAGATAAGAACTGCTCCATGTTAGAAATACTATTATTATTACTCATCTAAAGCAATTACTCAAAATACCTAAATGCTGTTTGAAAAAAGTCAGGCAATAACACACTGTAAAAACTCATGCTACAGACTGTTATTTCAAAGGGTAGAGGGAACATCATCCATCCCTCTTAGGGTCCTTAAAAGATATAGTAAGTAAAGGGTGCCTGGGAGACTCAGCAGGTTAAGCTCCTGCCTTTGGCTCCGGTCATAATCCTAGGGTCCTAGGAACCAGCCCCGCATTGGGCCCCCTGCTCAGCAGGGGACCTCTTTCTCTTTCTCCCTCTGCTGCTCCTTCTGCCTATTCTCTCTTTGTCAAAGAAATAAATAAAATCTTTTTTAAAAAAATACAGTAAGTAAAAGTAGAGTGGTTCATGTTACATTAAAGGCAAAACCTAAGGTGATACGGTAAACAGACTTCACTAAAGCACACTCTTTATTTTGACTGTGTCAGTTAGGAATAGCAATTGGATGCAAACAACAGGAACTAGGAGGGGCTAAAGCAAATCAGTGGTTTATTCTCACATATAAAGAAAGTCTGAAGGTATCGGAGTTTTAGAGACCCAAGTTCTATCTTTCTTTTTGCCATCCTTAACCTCATGATCCAACACAGCGGCTGAAATCTCAGCCATGCCATCCATGTCCCAGGAAAGAAGAGAACGGAGGAAAAAGACAAAAGGAGTATCCACCCACAGAGTTGCCAGATTTGGCCAATAAAATGGCTATACATTATGTGAATATACTTATATTAAAAATTATTCTTTGTCTATCTGGAATTCAAATTTAACCCGGGCATACTGCATTTTATTGGGCAACCCTGTCCATCTCCCAAGAGCTCCTTAGATCATTGGCCATCCCCGCCGCAAGGAAGGCTGGGAAGTGTAGTCTTTTAACCAGACATATTGCCACATTAGAGTCCGTTCATTAAGGAGAAATAGAAAATAAATATAATGTAGGGAGCTAACAGTCTTTGCAGGAGTGAAGGTGAGTCTGAGGAAAGGATATCCATGCTCCACACCCTCTGTGAAGCATTTCTTTTCTTTTTTTTTTTTTTAAAGATTTTATTTATTTATTTGACAGACAGAGATCACAAGTAGGCGGAGAGGCAGGCAGATAGAGAGGGGGAAGCAGGCTCCCCGCAGAGCCCAGAGCCCGATGTGGGGCTCGATCCCAGGACCCTGGGATCATGACCTGAGCCGAAGGCAGAGGCTTTAACCCACTGAGCCACCCAGGCGCCCCAAAGCATTTCTTGACTGCAACACGTCATGGTCACTCTGGCCTCTGAAAACATTCAGCTCTTCTGATCTCAGTTTTGGACACAAAGTATGATTTTTAATTTTACTTCTTAATTTTTTTTTTAGTAATCGCTACACCCAATGTGAGGCTTGAACTCACAACCCCAAGATCAAGCGTCCCACACTTTTCTGACTAAACCAGCCAGGTGCCCCACAAAGTGTGATTTTTAATAAACATATATAAGAATTGATATATTCAGGGAGCTGTTGTCTTCAAAGAAGTCTGACACTCACAATACTGCCACCCTTCAAAGTAGTTCAGCGATTTAGATCCTAATGAAGCCCAAGTCTTCCCTTATAAGGGATCCTGGAAGCTGCACTCAGACAGGACGAGGGATGCCTTTGAAATTTGTTGTCTCTGAGTGGAAATATTCACTAAATTCCATTCTACATCAAACTTAACACCATTCCTTCCCAGAACTTCCTCCCACTCTTGTAAGAACACAAGATTATCTTATAGAATGTCAACAGCTCTAGCCACTGGGGACAGGTCTAACAAAGCAGCTGGTTTAGGAAACTGGCTTTGGAGAGCTCAATGGCCTCTCATAACCCAATCAGCTGTGGCCTGATCAGTCTCATTAAAACAGGGTTTATACCGTGATGCCTCCTAAAATGAAGATAGGGAACAATGAAAGAAAACAACCCCGAATTAAAACTCTTTCCATGTTTCCCCTGAAAAATTCTTAATTTGGGGGTTCCTTTTGCCCGATGGTGACCGCTCACAGTTTATCTCCACTATAAACCATGCTTGCAAGCTTGTTCCCTGGCTCTGACCTGGACAAATTCAGGATGTTTACATTATAAAGATCAGTCTCTACTGGCAAATGATGCTTAAACACAGCCAGCCTCTCTGCAGGTTCCCTCCCAGGGTTCACTGTGTGGCCACTGTGTGGCCAAAAGTAAGGATAGAATAATTTTTCTAAGATTGACTCTTAATAACCATGTCCACGGTTCAGTGCCTTTCCTGGATGGTGTCTGGGTGCACGGCTCCACGCAGGTGCTGATAACAGTAAGCGCGTTCCCTGCTCCCCGGACACATTCCGCCTGTCGTGAGCGCGTTCCGCTCTGGGTTTTATCATATGCTCCTTCGTTATTTATACTGCTTTCAGTCAGCTACTTGATACTTCATAAAATTTGCCTCTAAGCTGTCCTGTAGGGCAAAACGACCTATCCAAGGGGAACGCCGTTCCAACTTTATAACCTCTGACGATTGCCCAATAGTCCTCTGTAAAGGTTGCAGGACTGGAGCGAGCGAAAGTCCAGGCCACTTGCTGGCATTTAACGGCAGCGGGTGCGTTAGTGTAAATAGAATTAGATCCCCTGCTTTGGGGGAGTCCTTTCCAGCCGATCTCTCCCAGGGGGCAGTGAGTGTAGACGGCATGAGCCATGTGGAAATTCGGCCTCTGCTCAAGGTCAGAACAAACAGGGCACGTCAGTGATGATTTTACCAATCTCTCGCTTATTTCCGAAAGCAAGAAGAGAATGTAATAGCGGCAAGAATGGATCTATGGGATGGAAATAATGAGCCCTTTATAACCCAAAATGACGCTGCCAGGAAAAACAAACAAACAAAAAAAAATAGGACATTTTATCAGAGGCCGCCGCTGCCCAAGGCTAGTGGGGCACAAGGTACTGAGTGTTCAGCTCCGTGGGCCAAGAGCTACAGTAAGTCCTGCCCCCTGCGCGGCTTCTCTCCTGTCAGCCGGATCAAGCAGCCTTAACCACCTGGTGGAGAAGAGCTTTAGTGTTTTCTAAGTATGTGCTGGGTGGATGCTTCACATTTTTGATAAAGATGTGGAGTCATGTTGCAACACTTAGGGAGGGCCTCTCTGCGTCAGCGTTGCGCAATTCGGGAGGCACCGGGCCCCGCGCATCAGCGGGGCGCTGCGAACACACGGCTTATGCAATGCACCATCGGGCCAGTCCAGGTTTCTCCTCCCAGCCTCCGGAGGAATTTTCAGGCTCCGAACTTGGTCGTGGTTTCCGCAGTTCTTTGCCCTAGTCCTTTGCGCGGAGTGGCTCAGTGGTCAGCAGCTGCCAGCGAGGTAGAGAAAACGGCCACCTCTGGCAGGGGCGCCAGGGAGGCTGGCTCTGGTCTCCAGAGGGCCCTGGCCTGCCGCACAACACCCTACAGGGAGGGCGGGTGAGGGCTTTTCATCTGAGGGAGTCTAGGCCAGAAGGTGGAACTAGGGCGTGACGACAAGGAAACGGAGTCTCCCCCCAAGTCAGGCGTCCTACTTATCGCGGGAGCACCGCTGAATGCTGTGCTCACAGCTCCTTTGTCTGGTGATGGGAAATTTGGCGCTGTGCTCTCCTCCTCCGCTCACCTGGAGCCCTTGGAAAGTAGGTCGGCTGCTTGTCTGATGCCCTGTCACCTGCAATCACTGTACTCGTGCCTGCCTCCCTGCTCGGCTTCTGTTTCCTTCCAGACATCCATTCACTCCACAAAGCCGGTGAGCACCTGCTATGTGCCAGGCGCAGTGCCAAGCGCTGGCCACCAGCAGGGCTTTCACAACACCTGGTGGCCCCCTGGGGCACGCTGGGCTCATCCTACTGGGGCCTCGTCTCCTGTGTGCCTCTTAGCCCTCCCCCGTCCGGGAATCATCCCTCCCCTCCACTCCCCTCCCATGCCTCCCCCATCTCCTCCCTTTGGGGAGCGAAACTATTTCTTGATCATTGTGATCATGGTAACCTGACAAATGATTCTCCCAAAGTGTCGTTTTTGGTAATCACTGATTCCTCTCAGGAGATTTTCCACAGTCAAAAGGGATAGTTTGAAGAAACCACACCTTCCATGAAACGAACAATGGGCCGGTGGAGGAATGTGGAACAAGGGAGCACCGGGGCAGAATACTGTATGAGCAGATTCTTTCCAAGTCAGCCAGGGTCGGGTTGCCTTGTTCACACCTTCCCTTATTACACAGGTGATCACTGAGCTGTGAGCCCAGTGTTCAAGGGAACAAATTCTGCAGCTGGAGTGCCTGGGTTCAAATTCTGGCTCTGCACATTCAAATCTTAGGAAAGTTATTTATTTGATCTTGTTCCTTAGTTTCCTCATGAAAAGAGATTAACATAAATTAGTATGTATGACAGTTTCATCATACTGGCATGCATAATAAACACACTATTAATACTAACTTTGACTTTTCTTGAGGCCAACTCTACCCTTTTCACCTTTTTAAAAAAAGATTTATTTATTGGGGGCACCTGGGTGGCTCAGTGGGTTAAACCCTCTGTGTTCGGCTCAGGTCATGATCCCAGAGTCCTGGGACCGAGCCCCACATTGGGCTCTCTGCTCAACAGGGAGCCTGCTTCCTCCTCTCTCTCTCTGCCTGCCTCTCTGCCTACTTATGATCTCTGTCAAACAGATAAATAAAATCTTAAAAAAAAAAAAAAAAAAGATTTATTTACTTGAGAAAGAAAGAGAGAGCAGGGGAAGAGCAGAGGGCAAGGGAGAGAGAGAATCCTGAGCAGACTCCCAGTTGAGGGTGGAGCCCAATGCTGGGCTCGATCCCACGACCCTGAGATCGTGACCTGAGCTGAAACCAAGAGTCGGATGCTTAACTGGCTGAGCCACCAGGTATCCCTCCTTTCTATTTATAGTCAGATTCTTATATGAGCTGGTGCACTTTAAAGAGACGACTGCTTTTTCTAGGCTCCAGTTTCCTCATCTGCAAAATAGGAAGTAGTGACTGAATGAGGATGTGGGGGCTGAGGACCAGTCAGGTGACCAGGTTCTGCCCTATGGGCTCCATTGCCTTCCTGACCTTGGACAACTCACTTAACCTCACTGCAACCCAGATATGGAACTTGCCTGCATTTTCCACACTCAGGTCTTTCAAAGAACACCAGTGGAATTATTACCACATGCCTGAACCACTTCTTTAGACATACTTATTTGATATTTTCCTTTAGATAATCTTTAAATCAATTCACTTTCATATGTAACTGTGCAGTAAGCGTTAATATCCTTATACACAAGGGTTTGCTATGCTAGTTATAGACTTTTCTAATGTGCATTAAAGTAATTACTTAATGAAGTTTCAAAATGTTCGTATACTATCCAAGCCATCGTGCAGGCTACCAATGATGTACACATACCATTTTAGGAAAATCTGGATTAAATATTCACTATGGATCCAGCCAGCTCTAAAAACCTGTTCCTGTTATATGATTTTCATGTGGTTATTTAACTTTGGACGTGTTTCTTTATATCATTTACCTCCTTGAAGGCACAGAGGAACACTATGGTTTATACCTCTTCAGGAACTAGCACGTAGAAGAATGCTTAGTAAATGTTTAATTTTAAATCATAAATGCATACGGAAGCATGCATACATATACACAATTACATGTCTTCTACGAACCAGCAACCCAATACCAAAAATGTTTATTTTTTTTTCCCCCACATTGTTATCATTATGTTCCTTGGGAGGTTGTTCACTAACTGAAGAAAACGTATGGAATTCCAGGCCGTGTGACGCTGGAGAAATGTTAGCTGCTTTGACTGTCTTCTCTCTTCCCATGTCCTTTGCTAGCAGGTAGCATTTGTCTGTGTGAAAAGTCTAAGGAGCATAGCCTTGGCTCTTGTTGGGCCAGAACAATTGCTGTCCTCACCATCAACCCTAAAAGAGTCCATTCCCAGGACTAGAAACAGCTGATCCAAGAAAGAAATTTCACTTCTAAATGCTAGTATTGAAGATGTCTCAAGGAATTGCCTGGAGATTTACTGAAAGTTCTTCAGAAAAACAAAAAAAAAAGGTTTTTTTTTTAAAGATTTTTATTTATTTATTTGACACAGAGAGAGAGAGCACAAGCAGGGGGAGAAGGAGGCAGAAGGAGAGGGAGAAGCAGGCTCCCCAAGGAGCAGGGAGCCCGATGCCAGGCTCCATCCCAGGACCCTGAGATCATGACCTGAGCTAAAGACAGACCCTTAAACAGGTGAGCCACGCACATGCGCCCCTACCCCCATATCATGGCACAATTCTGGGTTTGTAGCTGGAGCAATTTCTCTACCCATCAACATTTACTAAGCACCTTTTTGAGCCCCTATTGGGGTCAGAAGTCTGAATAAGACAATGAGATTGGGAAAAGAGCGTAGGCTCTGAGGGCCTTGAAGGCAAGGAAGCGGTCTTGTTCTTCCTCGCATCCCCTGGGGCCTTAGCGAACCACACACGTGTGCTAGCTACCCATTCAGTATTCACTCCATCAGTGAACAAACGAATGAATGAAGACAGCAGTCTAGGACTTAAGGAGCCCAACGCAACCTGTTGGAGAAGAGAGAAGATAAGACAGATGAAGTGTTAATTAACAATAAGCCTAACGTTACAAGAGATAACACAGGCTCTTAAAAGTTAAGTGAAGAAGTCCTGTCAGAAACCTCCCCCAAAGCACAGAGCGTTGATTCAGCAGCAGGTCTCACAGAAAAATGTGTGCTGGCCGTTCTTCTGTACTTAACCACTTTTCCGCCCAGGAGACCAGCTTCAGAGGGAAGTCGCTAGGTTGCTGTCACGTGACTGGTTTCTAAAGGCCACCGAGTTTATCAGCTCCTGGGAGTGAGGGGGGGGGCGGTTATTGGCTCCTGCAAAGAAACCCATGGGTGTTTATCTTCCCAAGCATTCTGCATTCATCCACAGGCAAAGAAACGGCAATGATGAGTCTGATGAGTCTTTGGGAGGTGTGGAAGCGGCATATAGGAGAAGTTAGGAGGCTTTCATTAATGTTTTGTTAGACCATATGTCAGGGTGACTCCTCGGGAGAAGCTCTGGGCTCCTTACACAGCTCTCTCTAGGATTCCCGACTGTCAGCATACACACAGCAGCCCAAACCAGAGCTCCTTATTATTCATTAGTTAACTGAAATACTTTTCCCCAATATACGCTTAAGGGAAAGATGCCTTCTTCTGTAGTGTTGGAAGCCATTTTTAGCCTGTGAATCAGGCTGTAGATTTTAATCTGTTTCAATGGGCACTGTTCTCACCAGCCATAAAGCCTTAATTAATAGGTTTTTCAAAAAGGTATTTCTATTCAAATTATTTTTTGAAAAATGATTTGTGTATATGGCCAATAAAAATTTCACAGTGCAAAACAGTTTGAAGGTAGAAAGTAAGTTTGCAATCACCTCTGAAGCCCAGTCTTTTTCATAGAGGCATCCACTATTAAATTTCTTGGATATCCTTCCAGAAATATTCTATGTACGTACAAGCCACATGCCTATATGCACACCCCCTTTGCTTGCACATCCCCCTCTGTTCCTTAGTGAAACTAAACAAGATATTGCAGAGTTTATTGTAAATCCAATAGTTAGATTTACCTATTTCATTGCACAGATATCCCAAAATTTACCCAGCCACCTACTTATAGGCAAATAAGTGGTTTCTGATAGTTTTGGTCCCACAAACATATTTTTGCACATATGTATGGACAGAACTATGAATCAGGGCCTTAAAGTAGAATTGCAAAGTCCAAGGATATGTAAACTTCAATTCTGCTAGACATTGTTAAATAGTGACACTTAACTTTGGCTGGGAACTGACAAAAGTAAGATATTTGTTCATGCCAGAAACAAGAGTAAAGAGAGTATTTAAACTTTAATGCCTCGGGGAAGCAGTGCATTTATTTATGAAACTCATTTACCAATGTCTTACCCACCTAAGCACGTACACGCCTGCACACATGCATACACATACAGATATTATTGTGAATCTATTCAAAATATACTGTGACAACAACTTTCTAAATGAGGAACTTACCAGAAGTTCCTTACCAGCAAACTGCGTGAGTGTTGCAATGGAGTTAGCTCACTAATACCGCACATTCTCCACTTAGCTTTTGCTGTATTTACTACCCTTTATGGCCCTGGTCATTTAGCAACACTCAATGCCTTATTTTTCTTTTGTTAACCAAACATCTGTTTATGACCTTGCTTCCTCCCTTCCTCCTCTGAAACACAGGCACATCACGTCTTCTCTCCATGGTTTCCTCGCAAAAGTAATCAGTCTTAAACTGTCAGGTGAGGCCAATTATAGATGCACCCATGAAAAGGACTCTATCACCATGGAACTTAGATTTATTTAATTCTCTGTTACCTGTGGGGTGAGTCGGTGAACAACAGTCCCGTATTCTGGTCAGCTGCCACTTCCTTCACTGGCTTCTTCTATTTAAAAGGTAAAGAGACCCAAAACATTCTCCTGTTTCTTTAGTGTTTACCCAACTCGCACTCTGTGCTACAATCCCCAGCTGGGGCTCCTTTCCTATTTACTCTTGTAACATGAGAAACCATGTGGAGGTTTTGTGTTTGTTTTGTAACAAGCTGTGACCATTGTCTTTTCTCTGTCCCTGACCACAGACACAGAAACTTCCTGGCTACTACTGAAAATCTACATGTGACTAGGTCAAAACCGAATGAAGTCATTTTGTTTCTACTGGTAACAACCCATTCGATACATGTTCTGCTTACATTTAGAATGGGTTGTAAATTTTAAAAAACGGCTTAAAAGCCTTACTTCAAATGGTTTTGGGCTCCATGGCTCCATGAAATGATTTCTCTAATATGAGTAACCAAACAGCTTCATTTTTACATTTAAGCTTGGACTCAGTCTCGAGGATTGTGGATGGGGGGTTGGGGGTAGATTTAAACCCTGCAAGGAAGCAATTTCAATATCCTCCCTTATGCCGTGAGCCTTTTAAGCTCCTTAGTCCAGATAGCCCTGCTCTCTCGGAAAGCAATGACAAAAACTGATCTTCTGTATGAAAATAAAAGTAAAAGTAAGAGACCCACAGCGCAATGTTGACACTTTGTTAGCAAAATTCCCGATCCATCCTATCTGGTCACCTGTCCACACAGGGGTTCTGAATCTGGTACCACTACTCTTCGTCCTGCCATAGGGTGTCACCAGAAAGTAGGACCCCAGGGACTTGGGAAAGGAGATCAAGACAAGGGGGCCACCACACTATTCCAGACCAGGCTACAGAAATCTTTAGGAAAACCCAAAACACAACAGCTGACCAAATGCTCTACACAATGGAGTGGTTTCAAAATCAGTAAAGACAATTGCCCCACTTTGCCCTTCACCAAAGACACACCTTTGGCAATGGACATCTTCATTGCATTCTATCATTTTTATTCAACAAGCACGTATTAGGCATGTTTTAGGTGCCAGGCTTTCTGCTAGGTGCTGTACAAAGACTAAAAAGTCAACTCTGCCCCATAATGGGCAGCCATTAAATATTATGGAATGAATGAGTGAATAAATGCAGGAATGAAGGATACAATTTCAATAAATCAGGTTACAGGAGGGGAATAAAAAAAACAGATAAACAAGTGGTATGTACAGAATACAGTGTTACAAGCAAGCCCGGGGAGTAGAGCAAGGCCTCAGCCTTGAGGTGACCAGTGAATGGATAATGGCCAGATACAGAGGGAAGAAGAGGTCTTTGAAGTCGGCAAGTGAGCAAGCATAGCGTACCCAAAGGCTTAAAGCAGAGATTAACAAACTACAACCCTCAGATCAGATCTAGCGCGCCACTTGTTTTTGTAAATAAAGCTTTATCTGAACACAGCCATGCCTGGTCACTTACCTTTTGTCTCTGGTTGTTCACATTACAACAGTGGCACTAAGTAGTTGCAACAGAGACCAAAATACCCAGAAAACCTAAGATATTTACTATACATCAGGGGCCTGTAGGAAAGCTGAGGTCAACTGTGGGAACTAAGCAATCCTAAAAGGGGGCTCAGTAAGAGATGGGACAGGAGGGACCAGACCCCGAAGGTTCTTCTATGCCATATTAAGAAGTTTGGTCTTGGTCTTCCAGAAATGGGTAACAAGAGCAGTTTTCCATTTAGAAATGTTTCTTAAGTGTCAGGATAGATCAGGGAGATGCAAGATGGCAGCTGAGACCAACTCTCCAAAACTTCCATCTCTTGACAAATTCCTTGATTCAACAAACATCAGGAAGTTTAATGTTTGCTGTGCATCTTGCTATAGGCTTGGGAAACAGAACGTGGCAGACAGAGTCACTCATTCAATGTTTATTGATGAAAGGAATTAAGGAAGGAATATAGACAATATTTTAATAGCATCATTATCTGAAGCTTTCCTGAATAGGTTGCTTCTGCTCTGAAACAACTAGCTAAGATTTCTACCCGTCTCCAGTTTCTATACCAGGAGAACCTGAGATCCAGGCTTGAGGAGGTTAAAAGTGAAACACAAACTAGAGAGAAATTCCTTCCTTCATCTCTGGTGCCAACATCATCAAATACCAGTCACTGGCCAAACCTGTGTTTATTCTGTGCCCCGTGGCCTAATGAGAGGGGGTGAGACAAGAAGCAGCTCAGCTAATAACTGTCATAAAAATAATATCTCTTGGTTCCATGTGGCATCTTTGGTTGGAAGATCTTGAATCATTTTTCTTCTCTCATGTAACTATTATTTCCATTTTATTTCCACTAAAGGAAAAGCCAAAGCATAGGGAGAGGTTGTGACTTGCTTAAGGTCACGGAGCAAACCAGAATAGCAGTTTTTAAGTGCTGGGAAGAGAGTTTCAGGGTATGTGAAATCCAGTTTCCTTCCCCATCTGGAATGGGCCAGGTTCGTGGCTCACCAAGAAACACAGCATTATCCAAGCTGGGTGTCTCTTAAAAAGGAGTCATGCTAAAGGAGAGTCAGGGAACAAGGGGCTGTGTCAGTGCATGTTTTCACTAGTCACTTTGTCCCTGCCCATTGAATTTCAACACCTGTGACTAAAGTCCATTACAGGTGAAGAAGAGCCTCTTCAAAGGTCCAGCCTGTGGAAATGGAAGGTCCTGGCTTGGGGGTGTCTGTCCTTTCTGATTATCCCCCAGCTGCCACTGCCCAAGAAATCCAAGACTTCCTTGTTCATGTATTCGCCGGAAGCCTATGCCAAGGGTAGCCACAGGCTGCTCTCCAATAACCCGGTAGTCACCTTCTGTCCCAACATAAATACTAATAAATGTTCCTTTCACTTTAAAAAGTGCCCCGGGGGGCGCCTGGGTGGCTCAGTGAGTTAAGCCGCTGCCTTCGGCTCAGGTCATGTTCTCAGGGTCCTGGGATCGAGCCCCGCATCGGGCTCTCTGCTCTGCGGGGAGCCTGCTTCCTCCTCTCTCTCTCTCTGCCTGCCTGTCTGCCTGCTTGTGATCTCTGTCTGTCAAATAAATAAAATCTTTTTAAAAATAAATAAATAAATAAAATAAAAAGTGCCCCGGTTTTGGACCATAAATTAATTGTGTGATCATTCCAGCTCTGAAAAATCAGGAGGCTTCTACACTCAGTCCAAAAGCCTTCAGACACTTCCTCTAATCAGGTTTAGTCTAACTCAGACACTTTTGTTTTTTTAGATCCAGGATTTTTTAAAAGCTTTAATTCCAGTATAACAAACACAGTGTTGTATTAGTTTCAGGTATATAACATAGTGATTCAGCAATTCTATACATTACTCAGGACTCATCATGATAAGTGTACTCTTAATGCCCTTCACCTGTTTTGCCCAATCCCCAAGCACCTCCCCTATAAGTTTGTTCTCTATAGTTGAGTCTGTTTTTTGGTTTGCTTCTTTTTTTCTTTGTTCGTTTCTTTTGTTTCTTAAACTCCACATATGAGTGACATCATATGGTATTTGTCTTTCTCCAACTGACTGATTTTCCTTAGCAGTTTATAACCTCTAGATCCATTCATGTTGTTGCAAATGGCAAGATTTCACTCCTTTTTATAGCTGAATAATATTCCACTCTGTGTGTGTGTGTGTGTGTGTGTGTGTGTGTGTGTGTGTGTATATACATATATATATATATATACCACATCTTCTTTATCCAGTCATCTATCATGGACATTTGGGTTGCCTCTATAACATGGCTATTGTAGATAATGCTGCAATTAACATAGTGGTGCATAGATCCCTTCAAATTAGTGTTTTTGTATTCTTTCGGTAAATACCTGGTAGTGGAATTTCCAGATCATATGATAATTCTATTTTAAGTTTTTTGAGGACCCTCCATACTATTTTCCACAGTGGCTACAATGGGATTGTATTCCCACCAACAATAGGCAAGGGCTGTGCTCGCTTCGGCAGCACACATGCTAAAAACAGCGGCAAGGGTTCCTGTTTCTCCATATCCTCACCAACACTTTCTTGTGTTTTTTTATTTTAGCCATTCTGACATGTGTGAGGAGATACCTCATGATGGTTTTGATTTGCATTTTCCTGCTGATGAGAGATGTCGAGCATCTTCTTTTGAGTCAGTTGCCATCTGCATATCTTCTTTGGAGAAATGTCTGTTCATGTCTTCTCATTTTTCGAATTGTGTTATTTGCTTTTTTAGCATTTAGTTGTATCTGTTCTTTATATATTTTGGATACTAAGCCTTTATCAGGTATATAATTTGCAAATATCTTCCCCCATTCCATAGGTCATCCTTTAGTTTTGTTGGTGAGTAATGAAGTTTTTATTTTGATCTAGTCCCAGTAGTTTATTTTTGCTTTTATTCTCCTTGTCTCAGGAGACATAATCTAGAAAAATGCTGTTATGGCTGATATCCCAGACATTACTGCTTGGGGTCTCTTCTAGGGTTATTATTGTTTCAGATCTCACATTGAGGTCTTTAATCCATTTTGAGTTTATTTTTGTGCATGGTGTAAGAAAATGGTCCAGTTTCTTCCTTCCTTTCTTTTATCTTTTCTTTCTTTCTTTTTTTTTTTTTTTTTTTTTGCATGTAGCTATCCAGTTTTCCCAACAACATTTGTTGAAGAGACATTTGTTAAAGAATATCCTCACTGGATATTCTTTCCTGTTTTGTCAAAGATTAACTGACCATATAATTGTTGGCTTATTTCTGGGCTCTCTATCCTGTTCTATTGATCTGTGTGCCAATATTTGTGCCAGTACCATATTGTTTGGATTACTTTTTTAAAAAGATTTTATTTTTTATTTGATAGAGAGAGAGATCACAAGTAGGCAGAGAGGCAGATAGAGAGAAAGGGGGAAGCAGGCTCCCTGCTGAACAAGGAGCCCAATGCGGGGCTTGACCCCAGGACCCTAAGATCATGACCTGAGCCGAAGGCAGAGGCTTAACCCACTGAGCCGCCCAGGCACCCCCTGTTTGGATTACTATAGCTATGTAGTATATATTTTTATTTAACTTCTATTTAAATTCCAGTTAGTTAACAGTGTAATAGTAGTTTCAGTTGTACAGTTTCATGATTCAACACTTAACATACAACACCCAGTGCTTATCACAAGTGCCCTTCTTAATCCCCGTCACCTCTTTCACCCATCCCTTTCCCCCTTCCTTCAGGTAAGCATCAGTTTGTTCTCTGTAGTTAAGAGTCTGTTTCTTGGTTTGTCTCTCTCTCTCTCTTTTTTCCCCTATGCGCGTTTGTTTTGTTTCTTAAATAACACAAATGTATGAAATTATATATTTGTCTTTTTCTGACTGATTGACTTATTTTGCTTAGCATAATACTCTCTAGGTCTACCCGTATCATTGCAAATGGCAAGATTTCATTCTATTTTTATGGCTAAGTAACACTCCATCGTATATGAACACCACATACTCTTCATACTCTTTACCCACGATCAATCAATGGATAGTTGAGCTGTTTCCACAATTTGGCTATTGTACATAATACGGCTATACACATTGGGGTGCTTGTATCCCTTCAAATTAGGATATCTTGAAATCTGGGATTGTGATACTTCCAATTTCGATCTTCTTTTTCAAGGTTGCTCTGGATATATGGGGGTCTTTTGTGGTTCCATACAAATTTTAGGATTAATGCATGTACTTCAGAAGATTGTTGTGAACATCAAATGAGCTTATTACATTGCCTGGCACATAGCAAATACATGCAAATGGTTGGTGATTATCACTATCATGACGTTACCATTATTGTCATGGGCCTTAGAGACGGGAGCAAGAACAGGCAGCATCAGCAATCTAGCTGACCTCCAGCAGCACTAATACAAAAAATACCTCTGATCTCTCAAGCACACAGACAAAAAAGTCGCTTGCAGGCGTGTGGACAAGAAATGTCTCTGTTAGCAGCCAATGAAGACAGTTCTTCAAAGCACTTGTCAGATCCCAGAAGCACAGAGAAATGAAATTCTACTTGAGAGCAAGCTCTTTCTGTCTTGGAAGGCTGGCCTGGGTTCCTTCCTGGATAAGGGACTCCATCCATAGTGTGTAATGTATCTCCTGGAATTGTGGGCTTCTCTGAATGACAAAGCACAACACTTCAGGAATGTCATTATTTCACAGGAACCCAGTTTCTGCTAAGAAATCAAAGCCATTCCTAAAATCAGCTGATCACAGGGGTACAAGTCCAGAAGCAGCTCTGGGAAATGTAACTTTCCATCGCCTAACTGAACGGCCTGCCAAGATCAGACCCAGATGGGACTTACCTGGAGTTCTTTTAAGCCACAGATCCATCCCACCGCAACCCAACTCTGCTCCGAGTCTGCAGATATAGAGTATAAGGCAGTGAAAAGGAAAACAAAACAATAGCCAGTGAGTCTTGGAGTCAAGCAGACCTAGGGTTCAAATCTCAGTGGGTCACCTAACAAGCCAGGTAACTGTGGGTGATTCTCCCTCTCTGAATGTTTATTTCACAGATTTCCAGGGAAATGAAGGAAAAGATGTGGGTGACAATGCCTGGCACAGAGTTGCCATTAATTTCCATGCCTTCCCTAACAGCAGGATGGCCCTGGCCGACTTGCTTTATCCATCCCTCAGGTTCAAGCAGTGGATCCAGCTCAGGTCACTGCCACCAAGTACAGCAGACTGCTTTCTGCCCTGTGCATCATCACCCATGTTTTCAGGCCACACTTGGGGAGCCAAAGCCTTCCCTGAAGCTGAGGTCATAAAGCAGAAAAAAACAAAGCTCTGCTTTCAGAGAGCAGGTTGGCCATGAGCAAAACCATCTCTTTGGGGCCAATCTGCCCCCTGGGTATGGAAGGCCTCACAGAGCCCTGCAGGAAAGAGCTGGCCCATTTGGCTTTCCCACCCACCAGTCCTATGTGACCCCTGGACGGAGCTAAGGAGCGGGAAGCTAGTTCACCGAGTCTCTTAATCCCCTGGACATAGCACTCTCGTGCCCCAGCCTCAGAGAGGATGAATATGACAGTCACAAGATTCACACTTCTAGCCATGAGGCATTCTCTTCTTGCTACATCACCTGGCAGGTGTCCTTGGCAGTGGGCTCCCAGCTCCAGTGGTGTGCACAGCGTTCTGCTCACCTCTGTACCACTAATATTTTCCCAGTTTTTCATTTAACCATTGGCTTATCCAGGGACACCTTTCAAACTGGATTCTGAAAATCGACTAGATTTTCTACTTATAGTTTGCATTTTGAGAATCTTTAACACCTCTAGTGCCTTCTATTGGCTTTATAATTTTACTTTCACACCAGATTTTACCTTTGTATATGCTTGAGATAGTGCACCAATCTATTTTTTTTTTTCATGTAATGAACTATTTCTCTATCACTGATCAGTGTTTTAGGCGGTCTGTCTTTTCCCTCCTGATTTATGTTGCCATGTTTATTCTGTAACAGGTTCCCATGTGGAAGTGAGTCTATTTCTGACTCCCTGTTCTTTTCCATGGATTTTTCTGGCTGCTCCTACACCAGTCCCACACTGGTTTTATCTGGGAGGGTGAATCCCTTCTTTTTGCTCTTCCTTTTCAGAATGGACTTAGGCATCACGAACTTTCATTCCTTTGTAAAAGTTTAGAATAAGTATGTGGAAGTCCTCAAAAAAAACCTGGCCATAATTCTGACATTGAATTTGTAGGTTAATCTTAAGGGAAACTGACATATTGACATATCAAAGATGTGGCATATCTTTCCATTTATCCTGCTCTTCTTTGAAAATGTGTAACTGAGTTTTCAACTTTCTTTCAACTTTCAACTTTCTCAACTCGTTGGGTTATTTCCTACAGACTTTATAGTTTAAGAATTGTTTTTTTTTCCTTTGGTGTGTTTTATTTTCTATTATATTTTCTGGATGGCCTTGCTAAGGTTGATAAAGACTAATAATTTTTTAAGACTGCTCAGGTATTCACCATCTGCTTGTCTTTTATTTTTGTTTGTTGATTAAATGTGTTTCTCCAATCTGCAGATCTCCTTTTCCTTTTTCCTTCTCTTTCTGTTTTGGCCGGAAACTCCAATGTATAAAACAATGAACAGCTAACTGTTGTTAAACGGTAGCAGTAAAAACAGAAAATGTCTAAATTTGCTTTTAAAATCTCACATGCACTTCTTTACAGGTTTCAACAGCATCCATGCCTGTTACACCCCAACGTGGTAGGAAGAACAAGTGTTGTCCCATTGTACAGATAAGACTCAGTACTTTTGGTTGGGTTTTGGGGGATCACCTAACTAGAAATAAACAGAATTCATCTTCAGGTCTCTGAAGCTTCAAGTTTTCTACTATGGCAGATGAACTTAACATCTAGTCAAAATATCTAAAACTACAGTGATTTAACCCAGTCATATACAAAGTGAAGTTTCTTAAAGATTTACTTATTTATTTGGGGCGGGAGAGGAGCAGAGGGAGAGGGAGAGAAATCTTTGAGAAGACTCCCTGCTGGGCATGGAGCCCGCCACAGAGCTCAATACCAAGACCCTGAGATCATGACCTGAGCTGAAACCAAGAGTTGGATGCTTAACCAACTAAGCCACCCATGCGCCCCGTACAAAGTGATTTTTTATATTTAAACCTCTTACCATATATCATTTTAAAAGAAAGCTGTATCAACTGATTATTAAAGGTTCTAAATTTCTTCAAGGCTTAAGAGCTATATGTCCCTATCAGTTGGGGCTGTAATTCTGTCAAGAATTTGAGTCTCTACAATGGCAAACCAGTTAGTTAAATTAGTCAATCTTTTATATTATTTACCTATAGGTTTACATTGGGCCTCATTCCAGAAATGTTTTTAGAGTGTCTTATAATCTGTATCATATATAAGCAGAAATGAAATCTTTCTTTCTTTTTTTTTTTAAGATTTTATTTATTTATTTGACAAATAGAGACCACAAGTAGGCAGAGAGGCAGTCAGTAAGAGAGGAGGGAGCAGGCTCCCTGCCAAGCAGAGAGCCCAATGCAGGGCTCGATCCCAGGACCCTGGGATCATGACCTGAGCCGTAGGCAGACCTACTGAGCCACCCAGGTACCCCAGAAATGAAATTTCTAACAAACAATTGGGGAATACAGACTCACAAGCAAAGCTGCTAAATTTGAGAAAAGAAGTGTTCATCACTAGAAACATGTCTCCTAACTCTACCAACTCTAATACTTTATTATTTCATAAAAATGAAGATCATATGTACCCTTTATACTCATTTTATCCCATCATCAGTATAAAAAAAGGAATTGGCCCTTACAATAGCAAAGCAGTCAGTTACTGTGGTCAGTTTAGGTAAATAAGTCAGTTTTGTGGAGCACAGCGGAATGGGAGAGAAGTATCCCTCAAGTTGATAATATTGCAATGCAGCTACAACTTTCACTTGGTTGGACTCATTTAAACACTGAAAAGCTGTCATAAAAATAATAAGGCTATTTCCATTTTTGGAAGGAAAAACTAAGTAAATCAGTTTCTTAGTTGGACGAAAATGACAGACCTGTGAACAGGACTCATAAATTAAGCCCGAGTCTGGTCTGCTACCTCTCTGTAATCAAGCCCCATGATTTGCCAGTGGAAATCAATGCCTCTTAAATGCATGGAATGACATCTCAGCAAACATACAAGCAGATGATCCCACAGCCCCTTTATAAAACTAACCATCAGGAAGTAACAAGGGACTGCATTTGTTCCTGACAATTAAGGGTATTTTTCTTCCCGTTCCTTGCATTTCTACTTAGGGAATGTGCGAGAGAATGTCGTTTCTCAGGGCTGCTGGTATGGAATGTGCACGTTATGCTGCCTTTTGAAGGGACGTCAGACTGAAAGCGCAAGAAAACATACATAAGGGTGAAGAGGGGCTCAAAGAAGCAGAATCAAGCTATGTAAGAAGAGGAAACCAGAAAACTGTAGTTGTCTTTCTTAAATACTGCTTTGCAGACCAAGCAGCGACATATAAAATGTGGCCCAGCAGAAGGCTTACCTAACTGGGAGCAGAATGAGGGGAAAGGAGCTGCTCCAGATCCCTTAGAACCACTGATTCTCCTTGAAACAGCACCTCATTTAGAGTGAAATTTACTGTGAGCTAGCTAACAAAAATTATGTGTTTATGGGAAATAAGCGTTGTTGGAAAAGATAATGGATTCTGTTTTCAACTGTCCAGATTATAAAATTGAGCTTTCAACAAAGAAGGGAAAATATTGGCTCCAGAATAGATCATCATCAAGGCACTGATTTCTGTTTTGTCTCTTCTCACCAGCAAGAGGGAAAATAAGATAACCTCTATAGAAACTAACACGGTTTTCCACGGCAGAAGATACCACTACAGCTAATAAGGCACTGGCAGTCTGTGTTGAGTGACTTCTCTGTTCAAAAAACGCCGTGCTCGTCACACCCATGAACTGTATGCGTGTCTGTCTGGCCCGCTCACGTCCCCACACCTGTTCATTCAGGCATTAGACCTAAGCACTTGTAAAGCAAGTGAATGTATCTGTACAGCGACGGGTAAAAATAACCCGGACTATTCCTGTAACATTATCAAAACGATCTGACCGAAGAGAAGATTGTGTTTCATGGGATAAAGTGGTTAAATTAGATGTTTCCTCACGTTTTATGACCGGTTTGTCTTATGCACTGTGTATAAAATAGCTGACCTCCATTCCAGGAGCATGAGTAGCAACCAAATTTAATGCCATGTGCTCAGAGGCTCAAACACTGGTTTTGTTGCCTCTGAGGCATAGCTACTGAGTGTGCTACTGTCATACAGAGACACGGTACTTGGGACATCACAGAGGAGGAACGTATAACTCAATCAACGCTACAGTAGTTCTGCAGGATAACCGTTGATATAGTTATCATTGGTCAACCCCTGGAAAATAAAGTTCAGGGAGAAGTTGGATAACTTGTTATCTTCTGGAATAAACTTAAATAAGTTTATATAATCTCTCTCTCTCCCAAAGCTTTTCTCTCTCTGTATATGTATGTATGTATATATATAATCTCTCTCTATATATAATATCTCTCTCCCTCTCTTCTCTCTATATATGTATGTAATGTATGTATATACATAATCTCTCTCTATATATATATATAATTTCTCTCCCTATATATAGGTAGTGTCATATATGTATATATACATATATATTGTATAATATATGTATAATCTCTATAATGAGAAGTTCCCAAGCATAGACAATGACAAGAGAAGAGCAACCAGTAGTATCATTCTCCAGTTCCCTCATTATACTTTTGCCATACTGGCAATGGGCTCCTGAAAAATCCAAGCATGGTTGATTGAATCACTGTTCACAATTTTTCATATCCTTCCTGTATTAAATTATTCCTGCACCTTCAGTGTCACGTGTCTGAGGTACTATCCACTGTGAGGTAAAATATTTACCCCATCCCATTTATTCTGGGCATGGCCATACGCTTTTCTTTAGCCAAAGGAATGTTCCTGAACATGAGAGGAGGTCTTAAATTTGCTTGTGTGTGCTCCTGACGTGGACTATGAAAAGAACATGTTCCAGGATGCTACTGGTCAAAAGAGAGGGAGCAACATGCAAGGGAGATCTGAGTCCTAGAGTCCAGCAAAACCCAGCGAAATTGCAGCTGGTCCACAGACCCATGTGAAAGAAAGAAATGCTTATTATTTCAAGCCAGAGTTGGGAATGATTGGTTATGCCAGATTGTTGCAGCAATATATCATCTCAGTGACTTAGCACATACTGTTCCCTCTACCAGAAATACTCTTCCATGCCCACTCTTCATCCAGTTAAGTCCTACTCATGCTTCATATCTTGTTGTAAATGTCTTCTATATGGGAACGATGTTGCAGACCAGAATAACTCCTCCTCTACATCCTGTATTTCTCCTTTTGTAAAATTCATTACATTTACAATTATTTGGTCCATGTCATCCAACCAGAACATAAGCTTCTTTGAGGGATGGGACCATAGTGTCTTGTTCATTGGTATAGCCCCAGCACACAGCACACAGTGGCTAGCAGAGTGGAGTCAATAAATAATCTGTTAAGTATTATTTTAAGGCATGTGGTTCTGCTACTTATGGTCGAGTAAGAAACTTAACTTTTTGGGTTTTAGTTTTCAGCAACTGTAAATTAGACATAGTAATACCTATGTCTTAAGGCAGTTATGATTAAACAAATTAACCAATCAACTTAACATTCCAAATATCTGACACATAGGCAAATAGAAGGCACTTGGTAACTTACGGTTTTTAATAAGATAAGAAAGATACAGACATCCCATCCCCTCTGTGTCTTAAAAAGTGATTTGTTTTAAAGTAATATTTTGGGGACACCTGGGTGGCTCAGCCAGTTAAGCGTCTGCCTTCTGTTCAGGTCATGATCCCAGGGTCTTGGTATTAAGTCCCATGTCATGTTCCCTGCTCAGAGAGAGTCTGCTTCTCCCTCTCCCTCTGCTTCTGTCACCCCCGGCTTGTGCTTTCTCTCTTGCTCACTCTCAAATAAACAAATAAGCTCTTAAAAAAGTAAAATAAAGTGATGTTTTGGCAGAAAAGGAAAAAATTACATAGTGTCACTATCAATAATTGCTTAATTTAGATATTTTTAAATACTATGCTTATTTACCATGATGTGAGTCCGTTTTTAAAACAACTGAAGGTAGGGCGCCTGGGTGGCTCAGTTGGTTGGACGACTGCATTCGGCTCGGGTCGTGATCCTGGAGTCCCAGGATCGAGTCCCACATTGGACTCCCAGCTCCATGGGAAGTCTGCTTCTCCCTCTGACCTTCTCCTCACTCATGTTCTCTCTCACTGTCTCTCTCTCAAATAAATAAGTAAAATCTTTAAAAAAAAATAAAATAAAATAAAATAAACAACTGAAGGTAGAATTTGGGAAAAAGAAACAGGTTTGCAATTGATACTTCATTTATTTTAAACATTGTCATTAAATGATGTCATACTTTTTTTCAAAGAATGAAATTTATCCTTCCTATTTTTGAAAAATTTTCATCTTTAAATCATTATTCAAAGTTGGCATTTGTTTTTCAAAATGTTATTCTTCATTCCCATAATTATATTTTGCTTCAGTGGGATTTTATTTAATTTAAATCAGGTTTTTCTTTTGCCAATAGCAACATACGTCCGTCATAGAAAATTAGAAAACGCAGATAAGGATAAAGAAGGGAAATTTATTTCTGTAATCCCACCCCCCCAGAGGTAGACATTGTATTTCATTCCAAATATTTTTATTCAGAAGAAAATAATGATGGGATTTTGTTGTACATTACTCATTTAAGGTTGCCTTCTCACTTATTTATCATAAGTATTTTTCTAGGCCAAAAATACTCACCTACAACATCTTTTTATCAATGACCTCCCATCATATAGAAATACCATCATTTACTTGAGCGATCCCCTATTTCTGGGAATATCCTTCCTTCCTCCCTACCTCCCTCCCTTCTTTTCTTTTCTTTTCTTTCTTTCTTTTTTTTGAAACTACTACCAGCAACGCTTCTGTGAATAAGTGAAGAGATACAGTGTCATTCAAAACCAATAGAAAATGACAGCCACTTACTGGTATCTTCCAGTTCAGGGTATAGATCATTATCCTGACCATGGCCTATTTTTTCCCCTTACGTTTCTTACTAAGAGTCTGGGGTCATCGGTGGGTAAAGGTGAGTAGGTAGGCAAGATGGGGATACGAAAGAGAAAGGACTTCTATTTCTGGTCTCAGTAAGGAAAGTGCAAACCAGAACCTATAAATTAACACATGATCAAAAACGCTATAACAAAACGAGGGCCCACATTTGGAAAGGGGAATATTTCTCTATTTGTAGTTAGAGCGTCCATATTTGTTTTGACAAACATGTTTTTCCCCCCCAATCTGGTTGGTTGGTTGGTTTGACAAGGACGAACAGTCTCTTTTTACAGGAGCTGAGGCACAGAAAGGCTGACTGGAGTGTCCAAGGTCCCACAAGTTAGTGGCATAGCCAGGGTCTGAACCCACGTGTCCTGGCCCACAGACAAGAGCTCTTTCAATGCTCTCATAGTTCTCTGGGACTGTGAATACTGGGAATTACTAAGAATAGAGAAGCGGACACAGTGTGGCAGGGAGCTGAGCAGAAATGTAATGCTTCTGAGAGATGGCATGGGGACATCTGTGAGCTATTTAGCATGGGTCAAACATCCTCAGTGAGATGATAAGAAACATCTCTGTTCACCTCTTTAGGGTGATCTGAACATGATTGTTTACTTAGAAATTTGTCCCTTAAAGAGCTTCAATGTTCTCAAAAGAAAGGGGCTGCTGAAAAGTGAAAATATTTTGCTTTTACTCACTGTATAAATGACGGAAAGGAGATTTGGCTCAGGTTAAGGAATTATTGGGAAACACCTAAATTACCTAATAATGTTAGGACTACACCGCTGAATTTTTTGAATGGAGGGATCATGAGTCTCCACTGCACCTAACACACAAAAATACAGTGAAAATCATATGCAACACAATCAGAATTGCTAATTAATGGCTAATCAGAAATGTTTGCGGGGGGAGGACATGTTTATGTTGTCAATGTTATAGTTTAACTCAAATAAGGGTAAATGTATTCACCCATCTGGTGAAAGATCTTAGCCCTTTCCCTCACTGTGAGTTCACTGGAAAGGCGCCAAAGCCACATTTTTTTTTTACCGCACCCTAAGATCTTGTTTTTCATTTCCAATTTTTCTTTCCTTGTAATGGATGAGAACTTAAAAACAGTTGTGAGCAAAATACTGTAGTTTTTTTTTTTTTCTCCATTTGTCATTGCGGAATCTTTTCAAAGCATCATTCCATTTAAATTACATTTCATTTTAATAATTCTCTCTCCATCTCTCTCTTGAGACTCCTGTTTCATTAGTTCACGTAATATTGAAGCAAATTGTACAGTCTGAATAACAAGTAGAACTGGCATAAATACGTTCAAGAACAAACAATTCTGAGTCTCAGAACACATGAAACTCAGCTCTTGGGGAAGAGAAGGGCCAGTGAGGGCAGACTTGGGTTTTGGTCTATCAGTCACATCTTCAACAAGAAAAACACTGGTTCCTCCTACTAGTCACTTAAGTGGAACTTGGCTAAAAGAGTACCCACAAGAGTTTTCACTAGTTAACTGTGAATATTAAGCAGTGTCTTCATAAACAATGCCCGTTGTCAGTCCCAGGAAAAAGTTTGAATTATATCTGTCACACTTATACTCAAAGTTTAAAAATCCCCTCCTCTCTACCCCAATAAATCCCAAGTGTGTCAATCTGCCTATTCAAGCAGTAAGCTGGGGTTCACACTATCCCTCTTCTAATTCCCTAGAAGACCCAATATCTCACCAGCACAGCCTCTTGAAATGCGAAGGAAGGACTGGATAAATAAATTGATCCTAACTTTTCTATCCTTCTGAGCACTTACAAACATTGAATCGTTTCTTATTTTTTCTTATTTTCTGTTCTCATGATTAGAAAGTACACTCGGTGAGAGATGGGACCTCATCTGTTTCATCCACCTTTGGATTCTGGGCACACCTAGCATATTACCTGGCACAGAGAAGCTACACATTAATGTTGTTAAATGAGTGACTGATTTCATCTGGCTGCCCGGAGTATACACAACATAAGTGTCTTCTACACTGATTTGATCTCACTTAATTACTAACATTTTTACTTTTTCAAATAAATTTCTCCTGGGTGGCTCAGTCAGTTAAGGGTCTGACTCTTGATTTTAGCTCAGGTCATGATCTCAGGGTCATGGGAATGAGCCCTCCATCAAGCTCTGCACTGGACATGGAGCCTGCTTAAGATTCTCTCTCTCCAGGGCACCTGGGTGGCTCAGTGGGTTAAAGCCTCTCCCCTCGGCTTGGGTCATGATCCCTGGATCCTGGGATAGAGCCCCGCATTGGGCTCTCTGCTCAGCAGGGAGCCTGCTTCCCTCTCTCTCTCTGCCTCTCTGCCTACTTATGATCTCTGTCTGTCAAATAAATAAATAAAATCTTAAAAAAAAAATATTCTCTCTCTCCCTCTGCCTCTGCCCCTCCCTCCTCCTCTCTAAAATAAATAAAATAAATTTCTTCATTGTTAAAACTTTTCCAATTACTTGGCAAAAATGCAGCCTGCAGAAGGCTTAGATTCTAATCTTATATATATCAGGTCAGAAAACTACTGTCGCTCCAGGAAATAAAAAGGGCATTGCAGAACAATTAGAGCTGAGTAAAGGTTATACTCATGGGGCATACCAAGCAGTTTCATATAGTCATTCAGACCCAGGCTTAATAAACAGTCTTATATATCCACAATGATAGCAACCAGTCACTCATAAGGTAACATTGTCCCTAAGCCCAGCACACTTCATGTCACCTCTGACCCCACCTACAATTCTAAGGCTATCATCAGAACTTCTATTTTGGGCTTGACAGAACTGCCCCCCCCCAAAAAAAAGAAGAAGAAATAAAGAAAAAAATGGATTTCTTATCCAAGCTTTAAAACTTTGTTTTGCTTTGTTTAAGTGACTATTTTGTTCAGGAACACTTACATTTGTAACTGAAAAGAGGAAGGCATGATGAAAGACATTTTTGTTAAAGTAGATTAATGAAAAAAAAATTATAGTTGGAAAGAACAACTCGTTTCGAGAGACAAAATGAAGCTACAGTTTCCTCCCATGAAAGAAAAATGAAAGGAAGGGAGAAAAAGAGAAAGAACGAAATTATTTTTGTTTTGTTACTTAAAAAGATAGAAAAGATTTCATACTGGACCCCACAAGGTAAACATGGGCCCCACGGAGTGAACATGGACCCTGACAGGGTAAATATGAACCCCCACAGAGTGAACATGGACCCCCTACAAGATGAACATGGACCTCCAGGGTGAACATGGATCCTATAGGGTGACCATAAACCCACAAGGTGAACATGGACCTCACAGGGTGAACATGGACCCCACAGAGTGAATATGGACCCCACAAGGTGAACGTGGACCCCCATGGGGTGAACATGGACCCCACAGGGTGAACGTGGACCCCACAGAGTGAACATGGACCCCCACAGGGTGAACATGACTTATGATCTCCCTTCAAGCATCCCAAATTCCACATTCCACAAATGTTCCACAAAAACTCCACAAAAAGCATTCCATTCCACCAAGCCTCCCAAGCTATAACAATAGAATTTGTTTCAAATCTTCACTCATCTGCACATTCAGCCATTAAAACCATGAAAGCTATCTTTAAAATGTCCTGCCAGTTCAGCCCTTCTCTAACCCCCTGATACTGGTTCAGGGTTTGGTCCCCATACAGCAATGGGCTGTTACAGCACCTGTGAACGGTACATCCCAGAGTGGTACCTGTACCAATCCATCTCTACGCTGTCACCAGACTTCCCTCTCACCCAAGTTCCCTGGAAGCCACTTAGGCTTCCAGATGGTTCAACTCATCTCTGAAGTCTACATCCCTTTTCCTCTTACAACCGCACTTGAACGCTTCAGGCACAATCAGGAGATAGTGGGCTGTAAGTATGAGTCTGAAGCTCAGCGAAGCAATCTGGAATGACCAAGATTTACAAATAGAGTACTTATTTATTCTTAGTTGCTCTAGAGCAAATCCTGTGGTGCACTATCCAGTTTCTCCCCCTCTCCCTGCCCCTTCAAAACCATGATGCCCATTCCTCCAGCTGCTGGGAGCCCTGGATCACAGCTGAATCCCTGTCCAAAGGAGCCGCCTCACCCAAAACTATGTCCCCCCCCAGCCAGCAGCCCATGTTCAATAACTGATTGAAGCAGGACACAAAAACCCAGACCCCTTGCTTGATGGGGAAATAACTCTGAAGGGTTGTCCCAGCTCCAGAGTTTCCCATGGAATAGGCTGAATCTTCTGTTGTGACTGTATCACGGTTCAACTTCTTTCTCTGCCCAAACCTGCTTCCATCACTTTCAGGGAGCACTTCCCAGTGAACCTCCTCCATGGAAATCTCAGGTTCAGGGTCCATTTCCAGGAAATACAATGAAAAGAGAGTTGATCTCTTGAAACTTAAAAAATAGATATTATTATGTCATAATTAGTGACTTTAATTTTAATTAATGTTCATACTTGACTGTTAACCATTTTTAAGGTTCTGTTTTTATTCAGAATGGTTCAAGTGAAAAGAAAGGACATCTATGCCTTCGGGGAAAAAAAAAAACTATTAAGGGGAGCCTGAGTGGTTCATTCAGTTAAGCATCTGCCTTCCACTCAGGTCGTGATCCCAGGGTCCTGGAATTGAGCCCCAAGTAAGGAGAATCCCTGCTCAGCGGAGAGCCTACTTCTCCCTCTCGTACTCCCCATGCTTGTGCACATGCACATACACACTCTCTTTCTCTCTGTCAAATAAATAAATAAAATCTTAAGAAAAGAAAATAAACCATTAATTCTAAGAACAATAACAAAACTATTAATCGTAATCCATTTCCACTATCAGGTATTGTCTAAAATGTTGGAGCCAGAACTCTCAAATTTGGCTTTCTCATTTCCCAGCTTTGTAACATGAGTAGGTTACATATCCCCTTTGTATCTCAGTTTCTTCATCTGTAAATTGGGGATAATAAGAACATTATGTTATTCAATGGGTTGTTGTGAAGATTAAATGAGTTATCATACCTAAAGTATTAAGAATGGTGCCTAGCCAAAAATGAGTGCTTATATTCATTGGGGCAACATTAACTGCTCTAACAAATAGAGCTAAAATAGCTTCAGCTCAATGGTTCAAACACAGTAGGTATTTCCTCCTCATTAGGCAACATTCCAAGGTGATCTTGGTCAATTGGGGCAACTTTTCTCTACGTGGCTTTACAAGGATCTACTTTAATGTATTCCTGTTATCTCCAGTATATAGCTTCTCCATTCCTATTAGCCAGAAAAACGAAAGAACAGAGAGGAGTGTGTATGGGAGATTTCTACGGGTCAGACTTGGAATTAGAACTCATTATTTCTGCTCATCTTCTATGGCTAGAACATATCACATGGTCACACCTAACTGCAAAGGAGTCTGGAAAACGTAGTCTAGGGAATGGATTTTAGTGACCGTGCAGAAAACCTTGCTAAAGTAATCACTACTATTGTTCTCATTATTACCAGCTTTCTGGCTTGGGCTCTCATCTTCATGCACCTGGCAAGTCACAATAGCTTCCTCACCAGTCTTCATGACTCCAGACTTCCTCCTACCCAAACCCTATCTCCACACCAAACACAGAGTTATTATCTAAAATCCAAATCCAATCATCTCACTCACCATCCCTCAACTGCCAATTTAATACCCTTCTGTGACTTCCCACTGCCTCAGGGTACAAAGTCCTTGCAGTTCCTCAAGGCTCCAGTCACCACACATCCCTTTGATCTCACCTCCAGACCCTCCTCATCTTGCAGCTGGCATGTGTGACTGGACACTGGAGACGCCAGTGAATAAGGTAGACAAGATCCTGCCCTAGAGATATTTTATTTTATTTTATTAGTTATTTATTTATTTGACAGAGAGAGAGAGAGAGCACAAGCAGGGGGAGCAGGAGAGGGAGAAGCAGGCTCTGCACTGAAATGGGAGCCCAGTGCAGGGCTCCTTCCCAGGACCCTGAGATTATGACTTGAGCTAAAGGTAGACGCTCAACGGGCTGACTGACTGAGCCACCCATGTGCCCCTAGACTCTACATTTTAGTGAGGTGACCAAAACCAGTAAACAAATGAATATACAATATTAAATAGTAAAAATTATGGGGAAGAAAAATAAAGGGTAAGGAAATTGAGAGTGGTGAGCTAAATAAATAGATAAATAAGTAACATCTTAAATTTTATAGACAAGTGAAAATCATCCACAAAGAAATATACTGTGGACTTGATCTTCACTATAGTTACACACACCCCTGTGACTGCATATTACAGAAGGGTTCTTATCATTGACCTATACTTGTGTTCCTTTGAACTTCTATTATGACCGCTATTCACGGAAACAATATAGAGCAATAAAGATTGCCTAATGTGCTATTTGTGTGGGATGTTGACACAATGATATAACTTATTTTTGCCCACTGGGGAGTTAGAGTACAAAGGGCTTGCTTTTTTCCCCTATAATCTTCTATGCAAAAAAACAATTCAACATAAAATATTCAATAAAATTAGATTTTACTCAAGTATGCAAAGTGTAATTTTTTTTAATTGCTGTATTTGTGATGTTCCTGTCATTTTACTGTACTTAGATCTTCAAATTCAGGAGATGCAAAGTTAAGGATTTTCTTGTAGATGCTATTCATTTAATCAGGGTAAGCTGCTTATGCCAGACTAAGAACTAAGAACATGGGCACATGACATGATGCGAGATCCACATAAAGTCATGAATTTCCTCTCAGAATCTTCTACTAAAAAACTGGACTTTTAATTCGTGATAGCAAAAGAAAGTTGCAAACAATCTAATTGTCAAATTGTTGGAGGAGCTTTAAATAAAAACTGGACTATTGTAGTGTCATCAAAACTCAAGTTCTTATAAAATACTTAAGAGCATGGAAAACTAGGTGTGATATAAAACCAAGTGAAGAGGGAGAATGTCAAAGAGTGTAAAAAATGTGGTTGCACGAGTCTGGTTTAGAAAACTCAAAATTACCTAAAAGAAGTCAGCTTTACAAAATTGTCAGAGGCCCAGAGCCTTCTACATTGCTACTCTTCTTTCCTTAACCAGTGACTTCCAAACCGTTGGCTCTAGGTGGTTGCTTGAACTCCATCTGTTATACCTACATCCCAGCCATCAAAAAAGGAAACAGGTTGGGGCATCTGGATGGCTCAGTGAGTTAAGCCTCTGCCTTCGGCTCTGGTCATGATCCCGGGGTCCTGGGATCAAGCCCCACATCGGGCTCTCTGCTCAGTGGGGAGCCTGCTTCCTCCTCTCTCTCTGCCTGCCTCTCTGCCTACTTGTGATCTCTGTCTGTCAAATAAATAAATAAAATCTTTAAAAAGAACAAAAAAGAGAAAACAGGAAAAAAAAAAAAAAAAGGCATACCTTGCATGGTAGACAGAATAATGGCCTGCTAAAGATGCCCATGTCCCAACCCCTGAAACTCATAAATGTTACCTGACCTGGAAAAAGGAACTTTGAAGATATAACTAAAGATCTTGAGATGGGGAGTTTACCCTAGATTATTTAGGTGGGCTCAGTGAAATCACAAGGGTCCTTATGGGGGCACTAAAGGGTGAGAGAGAAGGAGATGTGAGAGTGGAAACAGAGGTCAGAGTGATGTGAGAAAGGAGCCCTGAGCCAAGAAATGCATGTATCCCTTAGAAGCTGGAAAAGGCAAAGAAACAGTCCTTCCTAGAGCCTCCAGAAGGGACACAGCCCTGTCAACCCATTTTAGGCTTCTGACCTCTAGAACTGTAAGATAAGAAACTTGTGTTGCTTTAAGCTCCTAATTTTTTGGCAATTTGTTGCAACAGCAATAGGAAACTAATACACACTCTCTTAACTTCCCAAGGAAGAAGGTAAACATAGATAATAGGGCATAGTTCACATATTCTGCTACAATGCTTTCCTTTTAAGAGGATGTAAATATATATTCTAAAGGAAATAGGTTAATTGTGTTTTGCTAGAAGTCTTTGGTTGCAAAAATGGAGCCCCAATTCCAATTCAAAGTTACATAAGTTTAAGCAAGGGGAGAATAGGTTATTTATAATATATCTGAATCTCACCCCATTAAGGAAGAAGTAAAGGATAAACTGTATATCCATAGGGCCTGTAACCAAGGACTCCTCCAATATCAGCCCACCCCCTTCTCTCTCTCTCTCCCCCCGCTCTGCTTTTCTCTGTTTTAGTTCATTCCCTCCTACTGAAGATGGACCTTACTCATATGATGAGAATCAAAGCAGTGGTCACCACTGGGTCACTCGGTCCACCTTAAAGACCTTCACCTGATCGTTCATTCACTTGCCATGTGTTTATTGAGCACCTACCCTGTGCCAGACCAGTGAAGACAGGCAAGTCCCTGTCTCCATTCTGGCAGACAATACAGATAATAAACAAATACATCAAGAAGACCCTTAGACAGCAGAATCTTATTTGTCATTGTTCGTTAAGTATGATGATGGAAAAATGCAGAGAGATAAAATGCAGAGAGATAAAATGCTGAATACTGGGGAGACCACTTCATACTGGGTGGTCAGGAAAGGCTTCTCCAAGAAGCTGACATCTAAGACTCCAAAGAGAAATAAAACACATGTGAACACAATCCAGGAGACAGCAAAGAGCCCAAGATAACTTCTTGAGGTAACAGAAGGGAAGCCAGCATATCTGGTACCAAGTGAGCAGATGGGGATAGTAAAAGATGAGGCCAAAAGCTACATCCAACAGAGCTTCATTGATACCTCTTGGTTTTGCTAGGATCGTCCTCTTTACACCTGTTTCCCCACCTTACATATTAAAAGCCATCCCAAGTTGGAGGATACATTTTTCAGTCACCTTGCCTAGGCAGCTACAGGACTCAGGATTTTCTCCTAAGAGAAATGGAAAGGTATTGAAAAGTTTTAAGCGGGGCTATGCAAGTCTGATTTGTACTTAATATCACTGGAAACCAGAGAATGAGTTAATAAATGCAGTCAATTAAATATGTCTACATTGGGAGTGTTGATCTTTTAAAGATAGAAACCAATATTGAGATAAAATTAAAATAGGTACAATTTGTGACTTAGCATAAGGCACAGATATACCCTCCTCATCCTCATGAACACGCAGACCTTCATACCACCACTCTGTTTGTTATTCTTCCTCCTCTTAAACCCAGAAGCCCCTTCTGAAGCAGCACGTAGCTCCCGCTTTCTGGGTCTCGTAGCAACTTGGCAGCACCAAGCTGCTAGGCTGAAATCCCAGCTTCCAGGGATTCATGCAGTTTCAGCCACAAATATTTACCTTACCTGGCTCCTGGGGCTAATTAAAAGGGTAGGGCTCCATTCCACTTGGCTCTCCCCTAAACTGCTTTCAGAGCCAGAAGCAGCTGCCGGACAAGAGTGACAGCCTCATAATTCATCTCCACATCCACACAGTGACTCCTTCACCAATGTCCTTTTCGAATGAGGAAAAGGGTCCATAGCCATCCCCTGCCCTTGCCACTCTCCTACTGGATCGGAAACTGCATCTCTGTATAATGATTTCTCCTAGAAGCCGAAGTTATACTTAGCAGCACATCTATCATCCAGCTGCTTCTGGAAGGGAGAACCTCAGGGTCAAAAACTGAGAATTCATTATACTAGTTAGAACACCGCGTTTCAACACAACTGTTTATTCTTATTGTAAAAACGGCACATGTTTACTATGAAAGATTCGAGAAGGTGAGGGGTGCCTGGGTGGCTCAGTCGGTTAAGTGTCTAACTCGTCATCTCAGCTCAGGTCTTGATCTCAGGGTCATGACTTCAAGCTTGGCACTAGGCTCCATGCAGGGTATGAAGCCTACTTTAAAAAAAAAAAAAAAAAGATTCAAGAAGGTGAGAATCGAAAAGTCCGTTTTCCCCTCTCTGCTCCGTCAGCCCTTGTCACAGACCTCAATGAATGACTTTCTTCTTGGTAACTTCTGTTACCAGTTTGGGCTATTTTCTATGCATATACATGCAAATAGAGAAGTATTTATAGGCATTTAACTAGGTCACCCTAAAGGTTTTAAGTGATTTCATGATAACAAGCAAGTCCAGATTTGATAAACGGTGAAATGGAATCACATCACAGCTCCCTCACAGGAACTGAAGAGTCAGCTCTCCTTGCAAAGCAGAATAGCTCCGTTAATCCTGGTTACAATTCAGAACAGGGTCAAGATACCAAATGTGAATCACCAGGCCCAGGAAGAAAACAGAGAGGAAGTGAGATCACAGCTCTGAAGACAGACTCAGAGCTTGAGTTGGGGGTCAAAATAGATGGAGAAGCTGGAAATCTAGTCTGAGACCAGGGCTCAGAGGGCAGGGTCTGGTCCAGAGGGGAGGTAGCACCATGGGGTCCACTGTGGTCACTGGGGTGATGAGAGGTAGAGTCAGAGAAAGCAGAAAGGCAATATGGGGTTTCCTGAGAGGGAAAATGGACATATTGCTGGGAAAACAGAACACATCCACAAAGGAAGAGGAGCAGAGGAAGGCAACAGGCTGAAGGTATCTATCTGGGGACTTAGAAGGCTCAGGTAGATGAGTGAGAGAGAAGTAGAGAGAGAAAGAGAGATGGAATCTCCCTCTGAGGGGACTTTGAATAGAAATTCTGACGATATCATATACTGCCTTTCAGATGTCTCTCTTTTGTATTTTCTGTGGTGGTAAAATATACATAATACCATTTTAACCATTTTTTAGTGTGCAGTTCAGTGGCACTAAGTACACTCACTTTGTTGTACAACCATTACCGCCATCCACCTCCAGAATACTTTTCATCTTTCAAAAACTGAATCTCTGCCCCCATTAAACCCCACTCCCCCAGGCCCTGGCAATCACTATTCTACTGTCTGTCTCTATGAATTTGATGACTCTAGGTACCTCATATGGGTCAAGTCATCCAATATTTGGCCTTTTATGACTGGTTTACCTCACTTAGCATAATGTCTTCAAGTTTCAGCCATTTTTAAATTTATTTTTCTTAATTTTATTTATTTGTCAGAGGGGGGGAGAGAGAGAGAGAGAGAGAGAGAGAGAGAGAGAGAGAGAGCACAGGCAGGCAGAGTGGCAGGGAAAGGCAGAGGGAGAAGCAGACTCCCTGCAGAGCAAGGAGCCAGATGTGGGACTCGATTCCAGGATGCTGGGATCATGACCTGAGCTGAAGGTAGCCACCCAACTGACTGAGCTGCCTAGGCATCCCTTCAGCCATTAAAAAAAAAAAAAAAAAAAAAGATTTATTTATATTTTTAGAAAGAGAGAAGAGGAGCAGAGAGAGAGAGAATCTCCAGCAGACTCCTCACTGAGCACAGAGCCCAACACGTAGCTCCATCTCACAACCCTGAGATCATGACCTGAACCAAAACCATGAGGCAGATGCTCAACCAACTGAGCCAACCAGGCGCCCGAAGGCTCATTCCTGTTACAGAGTGTGTCAGAATTTCCTTCTTTTTAAAAGCTGAATAATACTCCATTATATGTAGCTATCACTTTCTTTATCTACTCATCCATTTACTCATGGACACTTGAGTTACTTCCACCATTTGGATACTATGAATAATGCTGCTACGAATATGGATAGACTTTCAAGTGTTCTTCTAAATACAATATTTCAAGCCATGAAAGATGAACAGAGGTTTTTCATTTGCTTGTTTGCTCTTTTTTGTGTGTTTTTCTTTACGCAGAGAATGGCATTCCTGGGGGAGGGAAAGCATGGATGAAAGTGTGGAAGGGGGAAAGACAGCCTGACCAACGAAGGAGAGGAGACTCCGTGGGGCAGCAGTATGAAAGGGGGATACAGTGAAAGGTGAGGTAAGAAACATGACTATGTCAGGTCATTGAAGCCTGAAAGGACAGAAAGTAATAGAATATATTCATCACCCAGTTGTGTCATATCTCAATATTTTGCCATATTTTCTTTTAAAACCCTAACAAACAATATTCTGGAGATGACTGATGCTTCCTGCACCAACTGTCATCCCATTCTTTAACTCTCCTTCACAATGGCACCCATTTTCCTGAATTCCAAGTTTCATTTTTTCCGTGTTTTATGATTTTACTACATATGTATGTCATGTGTTTTCATGCTTTTAAACTTTATTATTATATGAATGGCATCAAACTTTGTATACAGCCTTTCCTAACTTCTTTCTTCATCAACATCACATCATAGAGATTTATCTAGATTATTTTGTATTACTATTCCATTGTATGATATTCCACATTGTATTTTCCCAGCATTACAAGCAATGCTACAATGAACATTCTTGTATATTTTCCTTGTTTACACATGAGAGACTTTAGGCTACTAACCTAGATGTGGAATTGCTGGTTCTAGAGTAATGTGGACCTTCAACTTTATTTGTAAAGTCAAATTGCTTTCCAGCAAAGTGGTTGTATTGATTTATACTTCCACAAGCAGTGAACAGTTGTTTTCATTTTGCCCTGTAATGGCTAACAATAAATATTGTCAAATGTCCACATTTTTTTTAAAAAAGTTGGTAAGATAGAACACTAGTTAAGAGCCAGATTTTTTTTTAAGAGTTTATTTATTTATTTATTTATTTATTTATTTATTTTTAAAGATTTTATTTATTTATTTATTTATTTATTTTTTTTATTTGACAGACAAAGACCCCAAGTAGGCAGAGAAGCAGGCAGAGAGAGAGGAGGAAGCAGGCTCCCCACGGAGCAGAGAGCCCGATGTGGGACTCGATCCCAAGGACCCCGGGAGCCGAAAGCAGAGGATCCAACCCACTGAGCCACCCAGGCGCCCCTAGATTTTTTTTTAAAGACTTTATTTATATATTTGACAAACAGAGATCACAAGTAGGCAGAGAGGCGGAAGCAGGCTCCCTGCTGAGCGGAGAGCCCCATTCAGGGCTCGATCTCAGGATCCTGGGATCATGACCTGAGTTGAAGGCAGAGGCTTTAACCCACCGAGCCACCAGGCACCCCAAGAGACAAATTTTTTAGCAACACGGTTGGTGTCCAAATCCTGGCTTTATCATTTACTAGTTGTATGAGCTTGGGTCCTGCTTTCTCTTTCTGGAAGAGGAAAGAGCTAGTAGTACCAACTTCATGCATTTACTGCAAGGTTTAGGAGTGTTAACAGATGGAAAGCATCTGAAACAATATGTTAGTGCTCAATAAATATCATCCCTGTGTCAGAATTTTGAACTGGCCATTCAATTCTTGTTTTCTGTGAACTTATTATTCCTTTCTTCATCCTTCTCATAGTCTTAAAATCTCCTGAGTAATAATCATTTGTATTTATATGTTCCAAATATCTTCTTTTGGCCAGTGGCTTGTCATTTCAGTTTTTATGGCATACTTTGTCATGAAGATTTTTTGTTTTTGTTTTTGTTTTTCAATAATCCAAGTTTTATTAGAGGAAAACTTCTAATCCCCACTTCTAGTCCATGCAATACTTTAATTTTGGCCAAAAATGGGGTGAAGGTTGGGGAGGATATCAGTTAGTCTAAGACCAAGAGCCTAGCAATAAAATTGTCAAACCAATTGTCATGAAATTTTTAATCAGAATCTAGTCAACTGTATCCCTTCTATTTTTTTTTTTTGTTTAATTTTTTTCCTCACTTTTGTCATAAAAATGTTCTGAGATATTTTCTTTTCTTTAGATTTTTAAAGTTTTCTCCTCACATTTAGAATTTTAGGATTTAATGCACCTGGAATTTAATTTTGTGATTAGTGTTAAGAAAGGATTTTTTTTTACTCTATTTTTCCACATGAGAAAACAAATGTTTTGGTATCATTGATCTAATTTTCAGTGCCACTTCTTGTCTTTCTATATATGTTTAAGCTTGGTTTTAGCCTCTTTGTTTTACTCCATGATTCTATTATTGTTATAATAATAATTATTATTACTATTTATTTTACCTGCATCAAATACTATAACACATAATACTACAATAATAATATTGTAATTCTTTACAATAGCTTTAATATTAATCTTGCCATTGTCGCCTTGGTTGAGCTAATTCCTTTCCCTTTATGGTTCGAGGTTCAAGTTGGTGAAGAAGGGTTTGTGCGAGACCTTGGGACGTGGAAGTGAAGGGAGGCTGTTACGCGGTGAAGGTCTTCACAATTAGGTGGACTGACTGACATACAAACACGGAAGTAACAAACGGATTCCAACTTGCCCTTGTTCTCTTCTGCACTGCGTTCAGCTTTTCTTCCCAACTGCTGGTCCTGCAGCTCCAATTGCTGGTCCCGCAGCTCAAGGTCCTCTACCAGACACTTGGCTAAGATCCAAAGACAAGGGGCTGCACAGAAGTGATCATTTTGCACAGATCTCTCCCTGTGAAACCTGGTAGCTGGGTGAGCTTGACTTCTTAGATTTCCCTGTCATCTCTGTCTTGTCTACCCATACCTGTCCTCCTAGACAACTGCATAAAGATTCCTCTTTGATCCTCTAGCTTTTCCTTCCAGACCTTCATTCTCCCAGCTCCTCCCAGAGCTGTAAGGTCCACTTCCTAGAATAGGCCACTTATGTCATTACACTCACTGCAGCTTTGCTTTCTGGACTGAACCCTAACTGACACACTGTATATGCTAGAGTGAGCCTTTCCCTTTTGGTCTTCTTCAAACTTCTTTCTCCTTTGCTCTTCCATATAATTTTTTGAATCATCTTGTCAAATATACCAAAAAAAAAAAAAAAAATTGGGATTGTTTCAAATTTATTAATTTGGGAGAACTAGCATTTTTGGGCAATATTTAATGTTTACAAAATTATTTATTGATGTTGTATGGTAATACAAATTATTTTATACTAATCCTGTATCTAGTAACTAGCTACTATCTTATATTTGTTCTAATTGTTTGTATTTTCTCTTAGCTTCTATAAATGTGATACTATTCCTATGAGTCATGATACTTTTGCTTTTTTGTTGTTGTTGGTTTTTTTTTTTTTTTTTTTTTCTTTTCCAGTCCTCATGGCTTTTCTCTTTCTCTCTTATTGCCCTGACTGGGAACTTCAAATAATTATTGGATGGAAGTGGTGATAATTGGCATCTTTTCCTACTCTTGATTTTAAAGGGAATAATTGTAAAGTTTTACCAGTAAATATAATGTTTGCTATAAGTTTCTGATAGGTATATTTGTTCAACTAAGATAATCACCCCTGCAGGGGTGCTGGGGTGGCTCAGACGGTTAAGCAGTCATCTCTTGGTTTCAGCTCAGGTCATGATCTCAGGCTCCTGAGATTGAGCCCCATGTCAATCTTAGAGTCAGCGCGGAGTCTGGTTGGGATTCTCTCCCTTCCTTTGCCCCTGCCCCTGCTCACATGTACTCTCTCTTTCTCTCTCTCAAATGAATAAATAAAATCTTTAAAAAAGATAATTCCCCCTATAACACATAGAAAAAATATCCCCAAATATTCAATTAAAAAAAAATGGTCAAAGACTTGAACAGACATTTCTCCAAAGAAGAAATACAAGTGGCTAGCAGGTATATGAAAAGGTGCTCAAAATCACAAATTAGGGAAATGCAAATAAAAACCATAATGAGATATCATCTCACACCTGTTAGAATGACTACTGTCAAAAAAACAAAGGTAACAAGTGTTGGCAAGGATGTAGAAAAATTGGAACCATTACACACTGTTGGTAGAAATGTAAAATGATGCAACCACTATAGAAAACACTATGGAAGTTCCTTAAAAAATTAAAAATGGAACTACCATATGATCCAGCCACCTCACTCCTTGGTATATTCCCAGAAGAAACCAAATTGGGATCTCTAAGACTTATCTGTACCTTCATGTTCATTATAGCATTATTCACAATAGCCAATGTATGGAACTATCCAAATGTCCACTAACAGAAGGATAGATAAATAAAATGTGGTCTATACATACAGTGGAATATTATTCAGCCTTTAAAAAGAAGTAAATCTTAACCTGTGCAACAACATAAATGGACCTGGAAGTTATTATGCTAGGTGAATAAGTCAGTCACAGCCGAACAAATACTCCGATGATTCCACTTATATAAAAGTGTGGTTAGAAGGCTGGTTGCCAGGAGATAGGGAGAATGGGAAATTGGGAGATGTTCAATGAGCATAACATTAGAGTTAGACAAAAAGTGTAAGTTCTAGAGATCTTCTGAACAACATGGTATTTATAGTTAACAATATGGTTTGTGCGCTTAAAATTTTCTAAAAGGGAAGATCTCGTGTTGTGTTCTTATTCCTCCAAACCCCTCCCCCCAAAACTGAAAGGACTCAAAGAAACTTGGAGGTGATGAATATGTATATTACCATGATTTGGGGATGTCAGAAAAGAATTTTTATGTCCAAACTAATCAAACTATATACATTAAATATGTGCAGATTTTTAGTATATTGGTTATGTATACTTCAATAAAGTGCAAAAATAAATAATTTTTTTAAAATGTCAGGCTTAGGTAACAGTGAAAGGGTAGGAATGTGAAAAGTGAAAAGAGAATCTGGGAAGAGATTTCCATTCACAAATTATGCCTTAAAATGGACAATTTACATTTGTTAGATCAAATACTGCCCGATTTTCAGAATAATTTCAAGTTTTGTGAAAGAAGTGTGTACAAAATAAAGTTTCTTATTTGTATTTTTTAATACAAAAATTTTTTTAATATGAAAGAATATTACATTTCAACAAATGATTTTTCTTCCTCTATTAAGGTGTTTTTCTTCCTCTATTAAGGTGTGTTTTTCTCTTGTTCTTTCTCTTTCCAGTTTGCTAGTGTGGTAAGTTATATTGATAGATTTTTTTCCCCCCTAAGATTAAATCATCCTTGTGTTCCCAGGATAAACCCAGTAGTGTATTATTGTTTTTGTTAAGTCACTAACTTTGCTGAATTTTTTCAGAATTTATATCTTTGTATTTGGAAGTAAGTTAGACTTACAATTTTCCCTACTATCCTTGTCTTACTTTGGATTCAACTTTGTGCCAGTCTAATAAAGTGATTTTGTGGATTTTCTTTCTTTTCATACTCTATTCATTTCTCTGGAATAGTTTGTAGAATACTGGGACCATGTGTTCTTGTAAATTTGGTGAGATTTGCCTGTAAGAAACTAAATGTATCTTAATTCATAATGTGTGTAGATTTAATCACTGATTTAATGTCTTTCAAGGTCATAGGATTTAGGTCATTTATTTTCTCTTGAGTCAGTTTTAATAGAGTATAGTTTCCTAGAAAATGGACCATTTTGCTATTTCAAATTAATTGACATAAAGCTGTACATGACTGTCCCTTGTTACCTGTTTTAATTTCCAGTATATTTGTGGTTATGCTGCTTTTCAATTCCAATCAATATTCTTTTGGATATCTTTTTAATGTAATGCCATTATGATACTAGCCATAAGGAAGCCCAGTTTTTAATGGGCTATAATGGCCAATTCCTACAATAGCCCAGAGTCTGAAGTAGGAGTAGAAATAGAATGACCACTAGAACTATTTCCCTACAACTTCTATCTACTGTCCCTAATTCCTCCCTGTGAAATGCTTGGTTGTACATACGTAACCTCAAATGCTTGGTTGAACATATCCCTTAGAAGTTTGTACTCTTGCATAAATGCAAAATGGTGGTGGTCTATTTTCTCTAAGTGCTCAGTCCATTCAAAGAACAGAAGACAATAACTTATCTCTTCTGAAATGTATCTCCTGCAGCTTAAGTATCCTCAGTTTCTCTAACAGTTACTCAAAGACCCTGGATCACAAGCTCTTTGCCAGCCCTCCCCGTCTAGTGCTCCAACCCAGGGTACCAGCATCCTAAACTGATTCTTTTTCCAAAGGTGTGGTTTGTCAACCACAAATGAGTGTAGGATGAGTCCAGTATGACAGGACCCCTCCATTGTGCTCCCTAAAAGACACTGATCTTCTACTCACTCCATCACACGACTGACTCATGTTAATTTTGCAGTCAACCAAACATTTGGGATTATTCCACACATGCTGTTGATGAATCTTTATTCCCAAGTAATATAGGAGCAAAACTTTATTATGTAATTTCTTAGTCTACTAATTTACAAAGAGAATTTAAAGCATATCTGAGCTATAAGCAAATACCCTTGTCAGCAAGGATGGAGAAGCTAGCAGGCAGGCCTGTCCTCTGCAACACAGAGGAAGAGATTTCCCTTTCTAAAGGAAGGCATGCCAGCGGGGTCCTGCCACAGTACAATTGCCATGAGCAAGGAAGGAGAAAGAATTACCATTTATTGAGAACCTACTGGGGGCCAGATCTATGTTAGGTGTTCTACATACATTATCTGAACTTTAATCCTCATAACAACACTGAATCAGGGTGTAAAGATGTAAATAAATAAATGCCAAATAAAAATATCCCTATTTTATTTATGAGAAAACCAAGACTCAGAGCATGACCTGCATAAAAACGGAAAAGCAATGGAGCCTTGTTTGACTCTAAAATCTGTGTGATTTCTTCCACATGGCCAGCCAGGAGTGAATAAATGTGGGCCGAGGCATCGAGCAGCCAGCAGCAAGGGCACTTGTGTCATGCTTTATAGTTTAGTGAAGGACTTTCACCTACATTAACTCTTCTAATTCAACCCTCCTAACATCCTCATGTGGTAGGCAGAGCAGGTGATACAATCTCCATTTTACCAGTGAAGGTATCAGCACTCCGAGAATCAAGTGACCTACCCAAGGTCACCCAACTAGCCAGGGAGGTTGCAGGACAAACCTTAACCCCAGACTCCCCATCAGCAAGCGCCACGTGAGAACCACTCTTGGCTGCCGTGTAGGGTAAGGAGGACATCAGGGCCTGAGCAAGTGCTTATGACTGATGTGGATGTGGGAAAGGGAATAGCTCAAAACACAAACCTTCCCAAGAAAATGTAATGCTCTGTTATTAGTTTGTAATCATCTTAAGGCTTCCGAAGGCACAGGAGGAGGAGAGCCCTGATTAATGGGCAGAGCAACTCAGGACAAACAATAATGCTGTTTCTTCCACACAAGGCAAGGCTGCCTGTTACCACTGACAACACTGGTGACAGCACTAGATCGTTGTGCAGAAGGGCTGTAAACCTACTGACCAGTGGCCCTACCACCTTCATTTGATTTCTTCAGCAAAGCCAGAATCCTAACACAAAAACAAAAAACAAAACTCAAAATGAAATCAAATGTGTTCATTTCACAATCCATTGAAGACATGTATATGTAACATTGGTCAGCTGTGCACGGAACATCGGTTTAACCAGTTCCTTCAACCCCACTTAAGTCAAGCACCATCTTATTCAAGCCCTCAAAATAGAGGCTTTGTCTGTTAATGGCCATTCACCTGTGGGAACCGGTTTCCCCATGGTCCCAGCTGGAGACCACAGGGGAACTGGGAGGTTCTCTTTTTTCCTGTGCTACCACTTTCTGTCTATTGCCCTCTCTCAAGCCTGGCTGAGAAACTGTTCTCCTGGAGGACCCTAAATTACCCAGGGAATTCTACATGCCCTCCACACCCAAGCTGGCATCTTTACCCATCAACAAATGGTGGACACCTGAAAGTTCCTTAGAGTTTTGGTTCTTCAACCAAGACATTACAAAATCCGGGAGCAGAACCTGAGCTTTTCTAGTGCTTTCCAAACCTCACTGTAGTTCAAGTTCATCCAAGCACCTTAAAAGAACATACAGATGGGGGCACCTGGGTGGTTGAGTTGGTTAAACATCTGACTCTTGATTTCAGCTCACGGCATGATCTCAGGGTCTTGAGATGGAGCCCAATGTCAGGCTCTACACTAGGCAGGAAGCCTGTAAGATGTTCTCTCCCTCTGTTCTCTCCATCTTGCACTCATGTACTCTCGCTCAAAAAAAAAAAAGATAGATGGTTGGGTGGATGGATATCTTGACTGCTCTCAGAACAGATTCTGCTGCAGAGAAATGTGTTAAACCATATAATGAGGATGCCATCACAGCACGTCAGCAAGATGCAAACTATGGGAAAAAGAGATGGAGAGCTTGTAGATTCAGAGACTTGAGAGACCTGACAGCCAGTGTGACATTTGAACTCAGCCGATTCTGATTTCAAACAAACACAAGGTGAAAACAACACACAAAAACAAAAGAAAATCCGGGACATTTGGAAGACAACTGAAATTTTGAACACCATTTGGGTATGTGATGATATCAAGGAGTTTTTGCTCTTTTCTGTTTAGATGTAATAATGGTATTGAGGTTATTTTTTAAAAAGTTTACATGTGGCAGAGAAATGTACTGAAATATGTTGATAATATTTGAGAATAATGTGATGATAAAATGATATGATGCCTAGAATTTGCTTCAAAAATGAGTAAACAGAAACCTAGATGAAGCAAGACTGGCCATTAGTTGATAATTATTGCAGCTGGGTATTAGGTTCATGGGGGTAAGTGGGGTTCATTATGCTTTTTGGTCTACTTCAGTATATTTTTGAAAATTTCCATAATAAAATTTCAATTTCCCTAAATTTGTGAGCTGTTGTATTTCTCCACTCCACCCTTCAACCTTAACACACTCATAGGCACATTCATATACCGAGGCCACCTATTTCAATATTAATTCAATGTTTATTCCCCAGAGAAGAAAAGGGACGTGGGAGTAGAGCCTTCTTGTACTGCATACAAACACAACTCATTTCAGAGTTTCTCCTATGATTTGTACTAGCTCTAGACTGGGGCATGTAGAAGAGCTGTTCCTAACATCAAATTAGTCTAGTTACCTCTGAAAGACTAGTCCCTGTCCTTTCAAATTAGAACAGTTTATTTCTTTCTCCATACACTGCCATGCCTGCAGTTTATGAACTTCATGTGTTTGGGGGTGTAGGGGGGCCCACCATGTACAGTTGTGCAGGTTGTTTCAAACGCAAGGAGGCACCCTTCACATTGTCAACACTGTAGATGTGCATTTTTATGATGGCAGCTGTCTTGCAAGTTGTAATAAAATGTCTTGTTCTAACAAAATCCGTATTTCATCATTTTTCAATTGATGGCAGCAGGGGGACTCCTTTTCTAATTATGGACCCACCATATGGGGTAGCAGTGGACTCAATCTGCCTGACTATCTAAGTATGAATTCCTTTCCCCAAACCACTCATTGACTTTATAATCTTCATAAGTACTACTGAAGAGCCCTGAGCTTATGCTTCTTTCTTTAAAAAAAAAAATTTTTTTTTTAATTTATTTTTTAGATAGAGACACCGCGAGAGAAGGAACACAAGCAGTGGGAGTGGGAGAGGGAGAAGCAGGGTTCGCACTGAGCAGGGAACCCCATGCAGGTCTTGATCCCAGAACCCCAGGGATCATGACCTGAGCCCAAGGCAGATGCTTAATAACTGAGCCATCCAGGCACCCCAAGCCTCCATTTCTTTATCTATAAAATGGGATGGTAAAGTCCAGAGCATTGTTTAAAGCTTTAAATGCATATGAAACAGCGCCTGCCAAGTTGTAAGCCCACAATCAGTGTCAGAGATTAGCTATTACCTCTGTATCTACTCATACAGATCTAATTTTATGGGGGTGGGGGAATCTGAGTGTGTGTGTGTGTTGTGTCTTTCATAAATTCATCAAATAAGTTATTGGAATGGATTTCAAGAAGACTACATCCATTATTTTACTAACTCAGACTATTTTAAAAAGAGGACATTTTTTTTCCTAACCACCAAGTTTTGAAAGATGCCGTAAAGTTCATGGTCCAGGTAAGAAGCCAGGGTTTATAAGCCCTTCTGCACACAGGAGCTACATGTATACACCGATCAAGAGCTCTCTGAAGAGATATTCTGGGGTTTTTCCATCCTGCTAACTGCTTGGCCTGTAAGCCTATAATGGGAAAAGATCCAGTGGGAGTGGCCAGCCACAAAAGGGGTATTACCCCACAGGCAGAATAGAGTCAAAATGCTTCAAGAGGTTAAAAGTCTATTTTTAAAAGGAAAGAACAGAGTATGCCTTTAACTTGTGTTAAAAATAAACTCAGCTGCCTCCTGTACACTTCCCTCCCCCTCCCCCTTCTCCCATACCCTGCACTGCCCATAGGGAAGAAAGAGTACTAGTGTTTCATTTTGTTTCTCCTCATGAGTTTTTCTTTTCTTTTCTTTTTTTCATCTTTAGCCAAACATGAGCTACTTGGTTTTCAGTCCGCAGAACAAGTCGCATTCTCTGTCACAATTTCCTCAGGGACCCTCAGGAAGCAGGTTGGATTGTCATTTAGAACTACCACATCAGGGGCCTAGGAAAAAATCCACGCAGAGATAAACAAAATGGATCCCTGCCAGCTTTCCCCCATGCCTGGGAAGTGTCTGCAGGGGAGGTCATCCAGGCAAGAGGGCCTTTCAGGGAATGCTATTTCATGTTGAGGTTTAAGCACAGGATTTTCCTGGGGCACAGTTACCCTTAGAAACTCTGCTTTGCTGAGTTGCTTTCAATAAGTTTCAATAAACAACCACAAAAATCCTATAGATCAGATGTGCCAGTTTTTGTTCATGAAAGAGCTCATCTGTAGAGCAGAAAAGCTGCTCTCTGGAGGGAATAATCTTGATTTCTTTCTTTCTTTTTTTTTTTTTTAAAGATTTTATTTATTTATTTGACAGAGAGAGATCACAAGTAGGCAGAGAGGCAGGCAGAGAGAGAGAGGAGGAAGCAGGCTCCCTGCTGAGCAGAGAGCCCGATGTAGGATTCGATCTCAGGACCCTGAGATCATGACCTGAGCCGAAGGCAGCGGCTTAACCCACTGAGCCACCCAGGCGCCCATAATCTTGATTTCTTAATGAATGTAGATGGTAGAGGGATTTTGAGGCCCCAGTGGGAGGCAAAGATGTTGAAGAATAGAGAGAGACAGGACTGTCTGTACACAGGACTGATATTTCATTGGGGGACAGCGGGAGGATGAGAAATGAAGGGGTCACTGGGAACTTGTTTACTTAAAAAGATTTTTATTTTTTTAAAGAGACAGCCCTTAGTCAACATAAGATAAAGCAAAAAGCAACAGAATTTATTTTAAGAAATAAAGGTCTAGTCTCAGGTCAGTCTCTACTTTGAAACATGACCTCAATGAAGGCATTCACTTCCCTTACAGTTTCCTTTTTACAAAATGAAATCCTTACCTTCTTAGATCTATTCTTGAATAGGAATAGTGTTACATTATATACAATGGGCGAAAACAAAATATTGTATCAGAACATATAACAAGTTTAAAATCTCAATGCCCATACGGACTAATTTAAACATCATTCAAATTTAACAAAGGGATTTTGATGCATGTCTGGTAAGGTAGAAGGGAAATTCTATGAGTAAAGATTGAGGTCATGCCAATTGTTATCCATTTTTCACGAAAAGGAAACACTCTAGTGCATACCTGAGGGCACTAGCATCTAACCAAATATGCCTTGAAAACAGAGCACAGGCAGAGTGTCAGGTTCCTAGCGGGAATGATCAACCTCTGGAGCACATGAAGTTCTGCAAGGAGTCTTCTACTCCATATGCTCAACAGACAATACTGATATTCAAACTGGATAGTTGCAAAATATATGCACCTATTTTTCAAATGTATATGGATTGGTTGTGATTAATAAGATATAATTGTTAGATTATAAATTCATTAATTTTGGTTCTGTATTATATTTTAATAAAATAAAAACTCATCTTAAAACATTAGCAAAATCAAGTAAATTGTCAGCATATGTTTTTTCTTTTTTTTTCAGCCCTGACCATCATGGATTTATTGGTATTAATCCATACTGATTAATTTGTATTAAATTGTATTTATTTGTATTAATGTACTTACACAAATGATTTCCTTTCCTTGATCTCTACTGTACACTGTGTCTATATTTTACAAAAGCAAAAGCCAAAGTATAGTAAGGGTAATGGATAGGAATGTGTATAACAAGCCAATATTAAAACATCAGGACTGCCTCACATCTGATACTTTTCATTTCAGCAAACACAACTTCCTGATTACTCACTAATGTTTCTGATGACTCAATTACTGTTGAAATGTGTATCTGATTTTTTGGGTCATTCGTACATTTTTGTATTGAGACGTAATGGACATGTAGCATAATAGTTGTTTAAGGTGCACAACACAATGATTTGATATTTGTATATACTATGAAATAACCATCACAGTAAGTTTAGTTAGCGCCCATCACCTCGCATAGTTAGCAAAACTTTTCTTTTTTTAAGATCTTATTTATTTATTTTAGAGAGAGAGTGTGGGTAAGCAGGGGAAGAGGCAGAGGGAGCCGGAGAGGATCTCAAGTAGACTTCCTGTTGAGCATAACAGCCTAATAATGAAGGACTCAATTTCATGACTCTGAGATCATGACCTGAGCCAAAAATCAAGAGTCAACCACCGAAGCACCCCACAATGTTTTTTTCTTGTGATGGAAACTTTTATCTACTTTCTTATCAACTTTCAAATATACAGTCCAGTATTGTTAACTCTCAGTCCAGTATTGTTAACTCTCCTCACCATGCTGCACATGGAAGTTTGTACCTTTGACCCCCTTCATCTGTTTCACCCGCTTCCTAGCCCCTGCCCCTAGCCCCCATTCAAAATACATTTCTTGATCAACCAGTTCTGAAATTACAACTTCTCTCAGCTAGGAACTCTGGAACTTAATATTTAACTTTTTGCCTTAAAAGGGCCTCTGCTACGTTAGTTCATTAAGAAGGTAGTGGGACAATGATGCATGTCAGTAACTCAATGCACTGCTCTGAAAGTGAAGAATCAAGTCTACCACAGAAACACTGCGGTCTGTATCCATTTATTTGTGCTGTTCCAGGAAGGACTGAGGTTGGCTTACAAAGATGGATACAATTCAGCGAGATACAATCCATTAAAGATAAATGAGGGTAGGCAAGGAAAGAAAATAGAATAGAAAGTGCATGGCCATGGTGAGGTTAGGACATCAAAGGCATGCCTTGAAAATTCTACATGTTCCCAAGCACTGAGCGGTTTGCCTCTGCCCTTTGTACACAGCCAAAGGAAAAAGAAAACCATTATCGGGTACATAATTCATATTACTTGTTAAATAGATACAGATTGGCTTCTCACAAGAAGACCAACTCTTTCAGCTGGCAAGATGAGAGAAAATTCAGGAAGGGCAGCATCCCCAGAGCATACTGTTGCAAATAGATCAAAAACTGAGTTTTAGCCGATATCCTCATGCCAGAATTTGAGTCAGTAATTAATCCAGTACAGCCTTTCCAACATTTGGTGGAAATTATCTTTGCCTTCTTATGTGGGGAATCAGGCAGAGAAGAGTGATTTGCTTCTACTTCATACACCAAGTTAATTACACAGATAAAAATAGAAATAATGTGTCCTAGCAAGATGTAATGCTCAGTCCCATCTTACCTCCAGATGTGTTTCCAAATTATGATCTTTAAGTATCCTGGAGAACTCTGCAATGGTGACTTTTACCCCACTTTATTTTCTCTTACATTGTCCAGTTGCAATTTTCCCCATTCTGACTCTTAGCCTTGGTCACATGGAGCACTCAGTGAGGTAGAAAAATGGAGGGCCTCTAGGAAGGGAGAGTCTGAAGAAGACATTGTAGAACTAGATGAAATGGCAAAGCTGAGACTCCTGGGGACACACTGTGGAGACAGCCTAGAATCTGTCCCTGAAGTCCAGGTCATGAACTCAGGACCAGACACCTCACTGCTGACTGAGAAGCCTAGAAACGAGTCTGGGTACATTCCCTCTCCCTGGCCGCCAGCAGATCATCAATCCATTTAAACTCCTGAAGCAGACATTGTGCACTGAGTACCTTCCAGGCACCAGGCACGGGGCTCGTGCGAGGGAAAGAGAGGCAAAAGGTACAGACCTTGCCACCACATTCAGTTAAGCTGGAGAGTCATATGGTGGTTACACACACAGGCTCTGGATCCAGTTCCTGAGTCCTACCTCCATTTTTGCTATGTCACATGTCACCAAGGACAAGACAAACTCCTAGGGCTTCAGTTTTACCATCTGTAAAATGGAGATTAGCAATTACTTTATACAGATAAAGCTTAGAACAGTCCTGGGCCTGGCTTCCACCCCCCAGACCACTGCCTCCTCCTGAGATACTTATCTCTGTCATGGTGACCAAAATTGGCTCTGCATATGCTATTCCAGGCACTGTCCAAAGCATTTGACACATTTTAATTCATTTCATCTTTTTTATAGCCCTATACAGAAGATACTACTATTATCTCCATTTCATACCTCTGAGGCAGAGGGCTTCAGTGCCTTGCCTAAGGTTCTCAGAGAGGCAATATAAAATGGTCATTACAGGGGCACACTCTGGGGACAAACTACCTGGGCCCTCCCTAGAAGTTGTGTGACCGTGAGCTAATTACTTAAACTTTTCTGGGTCTGTCTCCTGCCTGGAGACAGGTTTCAATCCATTCCCCATCGTTCCCGTGACTTCTGAGAACTACATTTCAGTAGTCCTGAATGTCTCGTTAGCTGAGTGTCTCATTAGCTCAGCCAACAGGAAGCACTGGTAGAGAGAAAAGTCAGGGTGTTTCATTCCCTCTCTGTTTGGGACAGCAGCTGTAGCATGGCTGCATCTCCTCCTGGGTTCCAATTCCTTCTGTTCCTCTCTGGGTCCAATTCCTGTGGGGCAGCCCCAGAACCTCAGCTCTGGTGACATCACCTGCCCCTTGCACCCCACCCCCATCCCTTTAACTGGCAGCAGCAGCTTCCTACTGTTGCTCCTTTCCAGGCTGCCTTGCCCACCTATCTGCCTTTTGTGCTCTTGCAATACCCTTGTGGTAGAGCCCTGTATCAAGTTTCCTCTAGGGAGCTACTAGAGCAGCATCGGCTTTCCCGATGGACTATGACGGATACATTTTGTGGGGGGCTGTTGTGAAATTGCATGAGCGAATACGTTTCAAGGGCTTGGAACAGAACCAGACACACAGCAAGGGGTAGCTATTCTGGGACACACAGCCAAGGCACCAAATTCCCTTGCTTAGGATCTTAGGGAGGAGATCTAGAAGCCTTCAAGGATGAGATGAGTGGAAGTAAACCAGGTAAAGCAACAGGGAAAAGTGTTTCAGGCAAGGGGGTCAGAGAGCTGAGTGGCCAAGCGGTAAGAGATAGCAGGTGTCCTAAAAACCACGAAAGGAAAGAGGATCAGAAATACTGGAACACGTGGACAGCACAAGGTGAGGGGAGAGTCTGGGAAGAAGGATGGGAGAACAGAGCCAGACCATGTCTTTTAAATAATGTTAAGGGTGTTAAAGTTGTTTTTAGGGCGCCTGGGTGGCTCAGTGGGTTAAGCCGCTGCCTTCGGCTCAGGTCATGATCTCAGAGTCCTGGGATCGAGTCCCGCATTGGGCTCTCTGCTCAGCGGAGAGCCTGCTTCCCTCTCTCTCTCTCTGCCTGCCTCTCCATCTACTTGTGATTTCTCTCTGTCAAATAAATAAATAAAATCTTTAAAGAAAAAAAAAAGTTGTTTTTAAAAGGAGGCCATTAGACCGAAGTGGCTCTAAACGCCAGGGTGATTAACATAAGCAAACCCAAATCCAACCCTGTGAATGCCTCAAAGTTCAGAAATCGAAACCTAAAGACGACCAATCACAAACAGCCACCTAGGCCTAAAGATAGAGCCAGTCAAATAATTCCCTTTCTTTGCTTCTGCACCTGCTCATGTAAGTCCTTCTCCTGGCACCTGTGGGTGGAGTGCCGGGAACCGCTTCTAGTTTGGGATTCTGGTCCAATTTGAATGGACTTTTGCTCAAATAAACTTTAGAAACGTCTACTATGCCTTGGTTTATCTTTTAACAGGCTTTGACCTGAGGATAACAGGAAACCACTGGAGCATCTCAGTTAGCAGAGTGACACAACTGAATTTATGATCTAGAGAAATTTCTTTGGCTGTAATGTGGGAAGTATATGGGGTGGGAAGGAGGAAAGAGAGAAAGGCAGGAAGAGCTAATAGGAGGCCACTGCGTGTGTCCATTGAGGAAGCCATGGCTCGGACTAGGCGGTTGCGGTGAAGTTATTCAGGAGGTCAGAGGTATGGGACAGGCATGGGATTGGAAGTGGTAACCAAGGGAGAATGAGGCATCGAAAAGGGTGGCCGGGTTTCTGAGCTGGGGAAATGCACACAGCAAGCAGCACAGCATTGTCACGGCTTACACAACCCGCAGCCAAAGCCCGGCTCTACCCACAACTAGCTGTTGAACCTGGGGCCTGGTACCAGATCACTCTGGGTTTCAGACGTGCGGAGCGGGGAGGATAGCTGTACCTTCTGTCCTGCGCTCTTGCAAAGGTGAAATGAGGTAAAACATGTCAGATGCTTGGAACGGAGCCTGGAATATCACGAGCGCGCTGCATCTCGGTCACTGCTAGAGACGAGGCTCTCAGGGGAAGACATAATGTCAGGGGTGAGAGCATCCTGAATTTAGATCAATCATGCTGACTATGAGACACCTACGGAATCAGAGAAAGAGTTCCGGTCGAGAGATAAAGTGAGGATGGATAGGTTTATAGGGCGCACCCAGGGAAAGGTCAGTTTTTAAGTGACAGTTTCAGAAAGACAGACTGTGATAAATTGTGATTTGTAACAAGAAATATGTATTTGGTCCCATTCCTGATACAGACCTCCTAAAACCATCCAAATTTCCTGCGATGAGAGTGATCTAGGTGTCTTTGGTGATGTTAAGGGATGACATTTGGAAAGCACCTAAGGTTGGGGGCTGCTTGCCAGTGGAGCCAACAGTATGATTTGAGGTTTAGAACTTTCAGTCCTACCTCACCCCCAACCCCGACCTTTGGGGAGTGGGTGGGGCTGGAGGATGAATCAAGTGCCAATAGCCAATGATTCAATCAATCATGCCTGTGTAATGAAGCCTCCGTAAACACCCAGAAGGACAGTGTTTGAAGAGCTTGGAGATGGGTGTACAAGAGGCAGTGCTGAAAGAGGACATCAGCTACCTCCATTCGGACAGGAAGGAGTCTGTCCTTTCTAACAGATTAAGTTCTTTCCAGCTTATGTCTTAGCTCAGACAAAAGATCCTTTGGGCAAAGCCTCCTATGATGGGAACAGAAACTGCCCCCTCAGGCAGTAAGGACTTACCTGAGCCAGGAAGACCAGAGTAAGTGACCCCAAGACAATGATCGACCTGACCTTTATTGCCATCTGCATGTACTCACTGACCTTGGTCCCACATTTTCCTCATAGAAACCTAGGAATGTTCTCAGCCCTACAGAGAGACACTGGTTTGCTGTCTTCCCAGTGTTGGCCTCACTGAAATAAACCCCTTTCTCGTTTCACCCCTGCTCATCTCTCTACCTCTGGATTTTATCTGCTGCAGGTGGCTGAACCTCTTCTGCTGGGGACCCCCTGAGCCAGGCACTCTGGCACCTGTGTGCCCTGACCACAGTGCTGGGAGACAGGGCACCTGCGGAGGGCCCGGAAGCTCTGCAGTTCTTCCCACATAGCTTGCCCTTACAATCTCTTCCATCTGGCTCTTCCTGAGTTATAAACTCTTACAAGAAACTAAAAATCTAGTAAGTAAAATGTTTTTCTGAGTTCTGCGAGCCACTTGAGCAAATTAATCAAGTGCAAGGAGGGATCTGTTGGAACCTCCAATCTATAGGCAGCCGGTCAGAAGCACAGCTGACACCCTGGGCTCGTGCCTGGCACCGGGAGTTGGCAAGCAGGGGGCACTAGGACCAAACCCTTTCCTATCGGATCCCACACCATCTCCAGGTCCATACTGCCAGAATTGAGTTGAAGTGTAGGACACCTAGCTGGGGTCAGAGAGCCACAGAGGCGTGTGAGGGGAAGATCCCACACCCTGGAACTGGAGTCAAGAGTCACGGAGGCCAGGGAGGGATGCAGGGAAGAGTAGTCCGGCAGTGGCTGCAGTCCAGTTGTGAGAGGAAAACAAAGGCACCATAAAAATAGCAGGAGCTGGGACTGAGAGTTATTGGTGTGACCTGGGGTCTTCACTATCCTCTCCAGCCAGGGGTCATGTGACATGGTAGCGAGACGCTCATCCCTGCGGAGCTGTAACAGAGCAAACAGCAGACATCCATGTCTGATCTTCTAGGCTAACCTTGGTGGCTGGAAATGACACAGCCCAATTTTTCTGGCCATTCCACTGAACCCCTGATCTTTTTGTTCATGTGACAAACCAGACAGCCGATATTCCTACTGAGTACAAACAGCTGCTATGATTGAGAACAAGCATGATGTGGTTATCTGCCTTCTCCTGTACGTACACACAAAGCCATCTATAGGCCCTCATCTCCTTTCCAAGGTCCAAATAACCCTTCAAGTAATTGTAGCCTTAGATTTTTGTTTTGTTTTGTTAAAGACTCTGATTCCAGAAGGTTGTTCATATGTCACACTTATTAAAATCCCAAGACCTGGCCCCAAGCCTCACTCCCAGGATTCTGATGACAGTGCCAACATTCTCTTAGCCCCAAAGACGTTTTTGCCAGAAGACACCAGGAGGATTACTCTGATTCAATGCAGAAAGGTAGTGAAACCGTTTTATATTCTTCCAAGCATAAGCAAAGGGAGTTGTTATTTTTATAATCATCAGAGATTTCTACTACATCACTTGGGGAAATAGTGATTAAAAAAAAAAAACTGTACTTTTCTTTGGAATTCTACTCCCCACAAACTTTCATTAACACTCAGCTGATTTGAGAAAAGTTCAGCATGAAGCCTCATACAGCACTTTGGCACAAGAGTAGCTGTGCCTTTGGAATAACACGATAATTTCTTACTTTAGACAAAAAGAATTTCTTTGGCAAAATGAACCTTTTTGCCAAACATGGACTGGTTCCATTTCTCAACCCTCCATTCTGGGTTGCTGAACTCCCAGAAACTGAAAAGAACGTATGAAACAGCATCCAAACCATCTTGGAAGGGACTAGGAGAGAAACCAGAACTAAGGCTGACCAGTGTGATAGCTAGTAAATGTTACCAAGTTAACAACCTCCCATTTATCAATAGTTAAGCAATAAAAAGGGAATATTCATGAGGTTTTTTTTAAAGCACCATGAAAAAGAAGATGTATTAGCATAATTGACTTTATTATGCAGCAATAACATGAATGGCAATCCACTCTCGTAGAATATTTGTGTTGAAATTAGGAAATGGTAGCACATTCACACACAAGAGCTAATGGAGGCTTTAAATATAGATTATATCCCATCTGGCTGACAAGAGCCTGCCTCAACCCATTAACCAGAGGACCAAACCAGAGAAGGGAAACAGCTCTTAAAAATGCAAAAGAGAAAAGAGATTCACTTGGAATTTTATCTGGTAAAGTATCAAGTCATAGAATCAAGTCATCTGTTTCATGGACTATTTTTATAACTCAGATGTTAATTTTAATGCTGTCTTTAGATGCGTAAAAAGAGATTTTTCTCCCTTTAAACTTGAAAGACTTTTGTCGAAGTAGGAACCTCATAGCTCGTAAGTGGCATTTGGTTGTTGAAAGTAATTTTGACAATTTGGCTTTGATATTCCCTACATTTGCACAATAAACAGTGCCGCTGTTTCTAGTCTTTCAAAGCCATTTTAAATTCTAGCCCATGGGGACCATGTCCCCTTCACATTCTGCAAGAATTACGTTTTGCACTAACTGAACAACAAGCTTATGTTTACAAAACAAAATTATTTTTTCAAGTTTCGGCTGTGCTTATTAACAACGTAAAGTAGATATTTCTCAAGTCAACATTTCCTCTTTGTTTATGGTTGAAGATCTTGACCACAGGAAAAAACAAAATCTCCCCATGAGCACAGAAAATCACCCCCACACAGAAATCTCTCTTCATAACAATCCCATAGCACACCAGCCATCACAATAACCAATGTACTCATAGAAAGTCAACAACGGCTATTTGCTGTTGATCCAGTTCCTCTATTTACGAGATTTTTGTGACATAAATAGATCAGAGAGTCTTGCAAAATGTGTATTTATGGTTGAACATTTATGCATTACAGAATTTGTTTGGAGTACTGAGGCATGCTATCCTGAGTGTGTTGTTTTCTTTTTGCGCAAACTCTGCTGAAAAACAGTGAACAGGACAAAGAAAATTTTAATCTGGGCCCTGGGTTAATAGGAAGGTCACCTCCAGATCTGAGGCCAGTGGGGCTTTCGTTCTCCTTGCCGGGCTCTCCAGAGAAACTAACTCCCAAACATTAATCAGATCTGTAGGCCCCCTGCTTAAAAGTTTCCAATGGCAGGGGTGCCTGGGTGGCTCAGTAGGTTAAGCCTCTGACTCTTAGTTTTGGTTATGTCCTGGTCTCATGGGTTGTGGGATCAATCCCGGCAACAGGCTCCAAACTCAGCGAGGAGTCTGCCTGAAGAGCCTGAAGATTCTGTCTGTCCATCCCTCCCCACCGCTAGCTCAGGCTCTCTCCCGCACTCTCTCTCTCTCCCCACCCCCTCTCTCAAATAAATAAATAAGTCTTAGGAAAAAAAAGTTTCCACTGGCTCTTAATCCCTCTTAAATAAAATTTCTGACCCTGGCCAACAAAACCCTACGCAATCTAACCCCTGCTCAGGTTTCACCAGCCCTGCCATGGGCTGAATTGTGTCCCCACCAAATTTATAGGGTGAAGTCCTAAAACCCCAGTACCTCCGAATGTGACTGTTCAGGGAGATAGGGTATTTAAAGAAGTAATTAAGGTAAAATGGCGTGACACGAGTGGGCCCTAACCCGATGTGACTGGTGTCCTTTTAAGGAAAAGAAGGACTGGCACCGAGGAAAGACCATGTGAAGACACAGGGAGAAGGGAGCCATCGATAAGGCAATGAAAGAGCCCTGAGAAGAAACCAGCCCTGCCAACAATTTGATCTTGGCCTTCCAGCCTGTAGAACATTGAGAAAACAAATCCCTATTACTTAAGACACCCAGGCTGTGGTTCTTTGTTACAGCAGCCCTACCTAACCAACTCAGGCCCACCCCTCTGCACTCCTCCTCTGCGCTTCCCCCAGCCTTGGCTTCTTCCTGTTTCTTTCAAGATGCCTGACTGGCTCCCACTGTGGGTTCTTTGCACTAGCTATGCCCCCCACCTGATTTTTCCATGGCTCCTTTTTCTGTTTCAAGTCTCAACTTATCAACCTAAATATCACATCCTCAAAGGCTAGATAACCTAGAGTAGTTCCTCCAATCTGACTTTCTTATCTTCTGTGCCTCCGTGTTAGCTCTGTTAGCTCCCAGAGGATGGATACTATGTCAGTCTTGTTCACCACATCATCTCCAAGTCTTAGAACAGAGCTTAGCATTTGGTGGGAAATTCAGAAAGTATTTATTGGATGAGTGAATGTTTGAGTGAATGCATAACAACTGATCATTTTTTTTTAGGCACTAAAATCAATTAATTGGCATGAAAGGCCTGCCGCAAGGTAAAGATAACAGAATCAGTTGGGGCAAACTTAATTAAATTATTTAATTAATTAAACTGCATTGAATTAGGCAAATGAAAAATAACCAACCTATAGAATTCGATGTTTAAAATTTCATTCTGGAGCACCTGGGTGGCTCAGTGGGTTAAAGCCTCTGCCTTCGGCTCAGGTCATGATCCCAGGGTCCTGGAATCGAGCCCCGCATCAGGCTCTCTGCTCAGCAGGGAGCCTGCTTCCCTTCCTCTCTCTCTGCCTCTCTCTCTGCCTACTTGTGATCTCTCTTTTAAAATCTTTAAAAAAAAAATTTCATTCTAACTCTCTGCCATCTCGTCTTGACGATGAAGTCTCCATCTCTCAAAAATAAAGCCAAGACCAACCCTCCTGAAGACAGTTCGATCCAGAAAAAACAATCAGAAGAAAGGGTGCAGGAAGATGACTATTCACTGCGTTCCCTCTTGTACCACTCACAACTTCTGCCAGTGCATATATAACCTTTAGAAAGATATTTTGCAAAAGATAAAGTGAGTTGAGGAATTTCTTGCTTTAAGGGTATCAATGAAACTCTGCCCATTTCCCCTTCTGCCCCAAACACACACCCTCCTTCCTCCTTCTGCCCCTTTGTTCTTGCTGATAAGGCCGGGAGGACACCCCACCCGCTCCAATCTCTTCCACAAGCTCTCCTCTCAATTCAGAATCTCTAGTACATTCCTGTGGTAGGTGGATCACTTTGAATTATGACTGTTTCCTTAACCCATCTGCCTTAACCTAACCTTCATGACGGCAGAGACTTGGTCTTACTCAGTCTGTGATTACTCAGTAATCACACAATCTTCACCCCACGAAAGGGCTCCAGGGATACTGCTGACTGAGGAAGTGCACAGAGCACGGCTCTTTCCTCAAGACTGCCGTTGACCTGTCCAACTCCTTATTCCTGTTCTGTACTCCTCTGGGTTCTTATTATCTGCCCCTCGATAGCACTCGATATCCGACAGCGTATCCAGAAGGGCAAAAGAGAGCACTCAGCTCAATAAACACTCCATGAAGGGCCAAGGTTGAGATGTGTTCTACTTACCTGTCTTAATTCAAAAGGAAAATAAAATAAAATAAAATAAAATAAAGTGGCAAAGCCTTATTTAGGCTTTTTTAAAAAATTGAGCTATAATTTATATATCATAAAATTCACTATTTAAAGATATATAATTCAGGTTTCTAGGATAATCATATTGTGCAGCCATCTTCGCTATATAATTTCAGAGTATTTTCAACACCCTAAAAAGAAGCTCACTGCCATTAACAATCACTCCTGGTTCTCCTCTCCCATTAGGCCCTGGCAACCACTAATCTACTTTTCATCTCCATGGATTTACCTGTTCTGGACGTTTCATACAAACAGAATCACACACCATGCAGCCTTTGTCTCTGACTTCTTTTACTTGACATAATGTTTTCAAGGTTCATGTGTGTCGTAGCACAGGTCAATATATCATATTCCTTTTAACGGTGGAATAATATCCATTGTATGGGTACCACATTTCTCTTTTCCTCGGTTGATGGACATCTATCTGGGTTGTTTCCTCTTTTTGGCTGTTATGAATAATGTTTCTATGAACATTCATGTGTAAGTTTTCGCATGAACGTATGTTTCCAACTATCTTAGATTATATATCTAGGAGTGGAATATTCTGGGTCATAAACACACATTATAGCTTTGTGTTTAACTTATTAAGGCATTGCCAAAGTATTTCTACAGCAACTGTACCATTTTACATTCCCACCAGCAATATATGAGGGCAAGGCACTTTCTCTAAGAGATTAGATAATCCCCAAAGGAAGGACACTGTCCTTTACAGACTGTTCAAGGTCAAAAGAGAGAGGAAAGAGATGTTTTATGAGAGAGGCAGATGTTTTATTAGGGGAATGAATGGTTCACAAACTCCTGCTGACTCACCGTCAGTCAATTTTACCATGGCCTTGCTTACTCCACATTGTGACTATGTGTTCAGTCTTAACATGAATAGCCTCGGGGTCTGTGGCATCACTTTCCAAACAGTATAGCACCTTGGAGACCTCTTTTAATATGTTTAAGTTTGCTTCCTATTCAGCAGGGAGAAATAGGTCTTCCTTTGCCCGCTTAGCTTTATTCTGGAAATAAGCTTTTCAAAAAAGCAGGAATATCAGCCTTGCTTTAAACCATCAAGCGGCCTGAATGGCTTCCATCCATTACTTCAGAATTTTTCTTTAAATTTTAGGTTAAGGGAAATTTTATGTCTAAAGACTTTTGGAAGTTAAAAAGACGTAAGGGGTTCTGTGTATGTATGTGCATGTGTGTGTGTGTGCCCATATGTATATGCATATGTATGTGTGTGGGGGGGCACCCCAGAATGAGGGGCACATACCGTCCATCAACAATCATCAACTAACAGAAGTCACCACCTACCCTGTGAATGGCAGCCAGAACCTACATCACAATGATAGCTATGAAGTTTCTGAGTCTCGTTGAAGGAAAGCAACAACCATTGTTCGTAAAAAGGATTCTCAATCTAAGGTTATATGTATGAAACTTAGGAATGGAGTAACAACAAAACAAATGGAAGTATTATATTTACAAGTGAACCTACACTGAGTTCACTAAAATTGTTTTTTTTTTTTCCTTTCATCATAGATTCTCTATCACACCACTCAACTTCCCTAAAAGATTCAGCATAAATGCAAAACACAACAAAATCCCCTTTCCGTTCATAAAACTCTGGTCCTGACTCTAAGTCGATGCCCTATATAAACACACAAGCCTTTGCCCTATGCCCTAGGGGACAATCTCCCAAGACTTTGAACCTGAAGAGAGCCCATTTCCAAGAAGAGGCCCTTCCGTCCATCCAACTCTGTCAGACCACGCAGCTCCTCTGCAAAGACAGGCAGCCGCAGCGTAGCGCTGATCTCAGCAGGTGCAACGGCACAGAGAGGGGGGAACAGAGATTGAGAGGAGGAGGAGAGCTCCCCGGAGCCAGGATGCTGAGGTCGAAGATGAGGCCAGCTGTCAATCAGCCATCACTCGACAGCCTGACCAGTGGTGCTTTCCTTCCTGAGGCTGTGGGGAAGTGTTCTGAGTGGTGTTCTAGGATAACTCCCTTCTGGATGCCAACAAAGGCAGAGGCATCCTGTGATAACCTCTGAAATACAGAGAAAGGAAAACCAGAAGAGGAGAGTAGCATGGTCGTGGACCCTCCCCATCATATCTCCGAGGCTCCATTTCTCCAGCTCTAAAGCAGAGGTGGGTGAGAGTGACCTCTGAGAGAGTGCATGTAGGACTATTGCTGTTAAATGAATGAAAAGCTCATTAACTCCAAGTCAGTGGCTCTAAAATTGAGGGTCTATCAGCACTGCCTGGAGCACCTGTTGAAACACAGATTACTGGCCTTACTACCAGACGTTCCAATCTTTAGGTCCTGGGTAAGGTCTGAGAATTTGCTATTCTAACTCCCCAGGCTCGGAATGCTGATGCAGCTGGTCAGGGACCCACACTGCGAGAACCACTGTGAGAGCAGAGGATAAATGTCAGCAAGAGTAACAATGGGAGATCACGAGGTAGGTCCAGACTGTGCAGTAAAAAGAATCAATGATACTGTCCAGAATAAGCAAGAAAATAATAAAACATATATAAATATAAAACATATAATGCTTGAGTTGACAGTACTAAACTGTTGCAGTTTTATCTTGAAAGTCAGAAAGATTAGGAATTAATCGGACAGACATTTCTGACCAACTTCTACCCAACAACTTAATGGAAAGGGACTCTGAGGCTGGTCTCACTCACTGTCCTCCCAAAGGGAGAGGAATCTGAAGACAACTTCTCTCCAGTCTCTGTCTGAAGGTAGCAACCTTGAACTTAACCACTTCCAGATGTCAGAGGGAGAAGCTTCTCAAGGCAGAGGGTGCCCTGGAGCCCATCTCCTCCTCTTCCATGTCTTTGACCTTCTTGCATGGGTAGCTAAGAAGCTGGGCTGAGTACAAAGTGACTTTCCCTGCAAAGCTGACACAGAGCCTGCTCACAAGTTCCTGAAAACCTCCACAAACTGCTTAATGAATGCAATACGTGTACGTGGAATACAGCACATCCTGTGTCAGAAGTGATACTTCTCTGCTGGTGGTGACCCTTCTTTTGACCCAGAGATCACTGAATGGCTACTGTCAGGTGACATTTATATGGGGAACATGTGACGTATTATGCCTTTTTGCTTAGCAACCCATATAGGAACCAAATGGAATGCAGACTAGAAATCAACATCAAATGGTTCAAAAAAATTCCACTTAAAGAATGATGATTTGGGGAAGTGAAAGAATTCTCCCTAGATTGGTTTACTGTGAAGCAGAAGGGAAGAGCATTTTAACTGGTTTGAAATGATAGCTGATGAAATGACATGGAAGGTGATGAAACATCATCCCCTGACCAATGGTTCTGATCCGGTTCAGTGCCTCCTCCTCTCTCTTGCTACCCTCCCATTTTACCCACTAAAAGAGCTTCTCATATGAGAGGCTAAGAAAATCAATGAATATAAAGTCCAGTTTGAAAGTGAGTGCTACATCATGATCAAAAACTTTTGCACAGCAAAGGAAACAGTCAACAAAACCAAAAGACAACTGACAGAATGGGAGAAGATATTTGCAAATGACAGATCAGATTAAGGGCTAGTATCCAAAATCCATAAAGAACATATCAAACTCAACACCCAGAGAACAAATAATCCAATCAAGAAATGGGCAAAAGACATGAATAGACATTTCTGTGAAGCAGACATCCAGATGGCCAACAGACACATGAAAAAGTGCTCAACATCTCTCGGCTTCAGGGAAATACAAATCAAAACCACAATGAGATACCACCTCACACCACTCAAAATGGCTAAAATTAACAAGTCAGGAAATGACAGATGTTGGCGAGGATGAGGAGAAAGGGGAACCCTCCTACACTGTTGGTGGGAATGCAAGCTGGTGCAGCCACTCTGGAAAACAGCATGGCTGTCCATCAAAAAGTTGAAAATAGAGCTACCCTATGACCCAGCAATCACACTACTGGATATTTACCCTAAAGATACAAATATAGTGGTCCAAAGGGGCACATGCACCCAAATGTTTATAGCAGCAATGTCCACAATAGCCAAACTATGGAAAGAGCCCAGATGTCCATCAGCAGATGAATGGATAAAGAAGATGTGGTACACACACACACACACACACACAGGAATACTATGCAGCCATCAAAAGAAACAAAATCTTGCCATTTGCAATGATGTGGATGGAACGAGAGGGTATTATGCTGAGTGAAATAAGTCAATCAGAGAAAGACAATTATCATATGATCTCACTGATATGAGGAATTTGAGAGTCAGGGCAGGGGGTTATGGAGGGTAGGGAAGGAAAAAATGAAACAAGATGGGATCGGGAGGGAGACAAACCATAGGAGACGCTTAATCTCATGAAACAAACTGAGGGTTGCTGGGGGTGGGGGGTTAGGGATAGGGTGGCTGGGTTATGGACATTGGGGAGGGTATGTGCTGTGGTAAGTGCTATGAATTGTGCAAGACTGGTAATTCACAGACCTGTACCCTTGGGGCAAATAATATATCATATGTTAATTTTTAAAAAGTGAGTGTTAAAAACTTATCCATAATTAAACTAAGAAATTGCCTCCTGAAAATTAATTGGGACAAACTCTGAGCATATAAGTTATAAATTCCATAAAGTTATAAAGTTAAAAATTTATAGTCGTAAAAACTCCAGTGTCCTATTTTTCTATGTCCTTCCATTCATTTCATCTCTAACGTCTGCCTCTCTCTCTCTCCCCCTTCCCCTCTTTCTCTATGACTCTCCCCCCTTCTCTGTTTCTTACCCATATTTCTTATTTAATTGTCTGCAAGAAAGGAAAGGAAGGATCTTGGGTTAGTCATTCACACTTTAGTGTGAATTAAAGTCAGTGAGTCAACTCTCACAGGCATGAGGATTTCAAGCCATAGCTCTAATGTGGAATGGCTGTTTTTGAACTCCTTTAAGGATATTTCATGGAACAGCTAAATTCAAGGAATATGAGAGGAACTGCTCAAGTCTGCCTATGCATAAAGGCAGCCTTGAGTCCAGTTTTGAGAAATAAGAGGCTTCAGCTGCCACTCCAAATTGAAAGTGAATTCCAGTTAATTTACTGACACTGAGTGAGACTTATTTGTCCTTTGGGGATAGGTTGGTTTTAAAACCTTCCTTTCTCTGGGTTTCAGAAACATCTATTTCTGATGGCCCAGTCAGCCTGGTAGGGTCTATTCTCACTCGACACCTGGTCTCTCCGCAATAGAAGCCCCTTCCCCCAGCAAGTTTTATTTTAGAAGAACAACAAGAGCTGCTTGGGCCAAATGTGGCTGCAAATCTTTCAACAAATGTTCTGCTCTAGTAAGCACGACCCTCTGAGCAGAAAGTTGATAGCGGTCTGACATATGGCTGGTCCCCTGGAGTCTCTCACTCCTCCGTCAGCCGGAAGAACTTCAAAACTCTGAGCCAGTGGAAAATCCAGTCTGTTCCAAGCAAGAGAGACAAGTGTGCTCCCAAAATGAATACTGGCATTTGGAAATACCCTAGGGTATTATCAATATAATCTTTCTGAGGTGTGAGTATGTGTCAGAGAGAAGGAGAGGGAGAGCGTGTACGTGTATGTATGTGTGTGCCACGTGCACATGCGTGTGTGAGGACAGTAAGGGGCGTGAGCACAGGCTCAAAGCCAACAAGTGTCAGTGTCAAGAACATGAGGTCAGCATGGAAAAGAATGTCCACTATGTGCCCAAGACTAAACTCAGAATTTTCTACCTCTTCTTTCCTGAAGAAGTGGGGGAAAGGGAATTAGAGAAGGAGGAAAATGAGAGAAAGAAAGAGAGAGAAGCAGAGACAAGATGGAGAAAGAGAGATGAGTGGGAATGAGGATGGAAAGGAATAGGAAGTGCAGAGTCTTACTGACGTAGAACAAAAGGCCGGGACTGAGAGAGACAGAATAAAGAACTGCTGATCAGTCACAGCGCCCACCATCAGTTACAAGCAATTCATTTCTGCCTTTATTATGTTTTGCCCCCTATCAGCTTTCCTATCCGAATGGCTCAACCCTCCCAGAATGCTATGCCAAGCCTTATCCGCCATCCACAGGGCATCCTGTTACCTGCCAAAGAGGTGGGTGTGTTCTGGCGGGTCTCACCCCCTTTTGTGTCTCTGGACCTGCTGCCCAGTCTCTGGGGCTGAGGAATAGAATGAAGTGAGGTGAATTGACCTACAAGAGCCCCTATGACCCTCACTGCTCTTTAACCAACTGAGCAGACCAGCCAGAAGAGGCAACATGGCACCTCCACAGGAGCACTTAGCCCTTTATACGCCATGGCTCCTGCTGACAGGCTGGTCAAGCCTACAGACACCTTCTCAGAATCACGTTTTAAATACATAAAACTATATGGGGCACCTGGGTGGCTCCGTGGGTTAAAGCCTCTGCCTTCAGCTCAGGTCATGATCTCAGGGTCCTGGGATCGAGCCCCGCATCAGGCTCTCTGTTCGGTGGGGAGCCTGCTTCCCCCACCCCCACCCCCCGCCTGCCTCTCTGCCTACTTGTGATCTCTCTCTCTGTGTCAAATAAATAAATAAAATAAAATCCTTAAATACATAAAACCATAAAAGGGAACAACTACATTGCTATGGTTATCAAATATTTAAATAGTATGTCATGGCCCTATTTGTACTCCTACATCAATGCTTTAAGTACTGAGATCTGATGAAGGGTCAAATGACTACCCTACCATCATTTAAAAGAGCGACAGGAGGTGTTTTGAGATGTCTGCAACAGCTATCGGGTGATATGAAAAGATCTGTGATTTCTATGGTGACAAAGTCACAATGCGGACATCACTGCAGTCAGCTGGCCTGCCTTCCCACTATAAGGAAAAGCAAGATTCTAAGGAAAGGTTAGATAAAACAGAGAGGTCTTTTTTTCCCCCGTTCAAATGCATAAATTGGAAGGAAAGAAATAAAGGAGTTGCTGATGATAATGATAACAGGAACCATAATAGCAAAGCAACATCTGCTACAGGCGCACCAGCAAACATGGCTGCCACCTGTGGAGACCCTTCTCTGTGCCAGGCTCTGGGCTAAGTGATTTCTGCTCTGCGTATCATTTCCCTTCATCCTCACTCTGTGGAAGGCGTCATTTTGCCCACTCTACAGATGAGGAAACTGCGGCTTAGGGATTCTCGGGAACTTGTCCAGGATCGCAGTGATGAGCAGTTGAGCCAAGAATGGACGTCGGACTGTGGCTGTCTGTCAGCAGAGCCCATGTTCACCGAGTCTCCTGGAAAGAGAAGACCACTGCAGCAGGGAGAGAGAGACTGAGCTGAATGCCCAGAGCACAGTTTCCTTTTCCTCATCCGCACACACATTCCACTGGTGTGAAATGGGAAGATACATGTCAGAGAGGGCAAGAGCCTATAGATCATCACCACCATTAAAAATCTTCTCAGAAACACTAAATAGGAGGAGCTATGCAGGAGGACTGGATCTATCAGATAGTCATGCAGCACAATGTCTCTAAAATTAATACAGCGTGGTAATGGCACATGAATAGACAGACAGGTCACTTGACCCGGGTGGACCTTACTCTCCCTGCAGCCACAAATGTGATTCATAAGCAGGTACTACCCTTGACTGAATCACACACACTGGTTTCTCAATAAGACTCTGCCAGGTTTGAGGGAGGAAGAACAACTAATTTTTCACTGTGGTGTTCAGGCTGGATCTGTTTCTGTTTAGGTCATCAGATAAGACTTGCACACCATTCACTAAGTCACAAGACCAAACAAAGCTTAATTTAATGTAACCCAGGACTGCAGTGGCCTTCTTCGTGGTCACATCACATAGGTGACTCAAACCAGATTTATTTTCAAATAAAATCTCTCTGCCTTTGTCACACATATTACTGCTAAGCCATGTCACACCCTGAAAATGTGCCATTGGTGTTCTGGATGCAAATACAGTTCCTCCCCTTTATCCCTGTTACATTTAATTCACAGTCATGGCATATCATGCAAAGCCTTGACTATTTTTATACTTTTTTGTTGCTATTAATGAGCATATTAATGTGAGATAATCAAGAAACTATACCACCTGCAGAACTTACCTTCCTCTTTTTTAAAAAAATCAGATGGGCATTGGTCTATCTTGTCTATCATCTTCTCTCCCATAAACACAACTTGTCATGATTCCCTCAACTCTGGAGTGTAATTTCTTTAGGCAGCAAAATGGACTAGTTTGAACATCTGTAATGTCACTCATCTTAAATGTCACCATTTCCTTTTTATCAAAGCTTGCTCGGTACTCTTCAGCTCAAGGATCATTCTATTTGGTATATTCAGTGTATGTGGGAGGCTGACTATGTTCTAGGCACTGAAAAGTTACAGACAAATCTGTGCCCTGACTTTCAGGAAGCTTTCAGCTTATTGGAGAAAACCAATGGGCAAACAGATAAATTACAATACAATGTAGCAATTGGGAGTCAAAATATCTTATATGATAGAGAGACTCTATTGACTCATGTAAATAAAAGGTCTGGAGGTTAGACAGACTTCAGGCATGGCTTGATTAAGGATCTACCAGTGGTTTGCTGGAAAGTATGTAACAACTGACTCTCTGGAGAACAAAGCCTTGATCTGTAGTGTTCGCCCATTTCCATGTTGTCAGTATCCCGCCACACCTATTTCAGGCCACCAGCATATGGTCACTGAACACAGACTAGAAAGAGATGTGCATAGTCACCTGCAGTCTGACACAGGCTCTCTCCAGCACACTGTTGCCACCTTCATTTTGCCACAAGTTTCTTAATTCTTCCATTCCATATGCCAGTTTTGCCCTCAGGAGCCAACTAGCAACTATACACTCTCTTGCCGGTGTCTAATGGAGGAGAACAAGCTTCTCTTTCCTTAACCATCAAGAACTTTCTGACCTCCCCGGAAATAATCACTGCACCCAAAAAATGTTACCCCCAACTGGCTTGGCCTTGGAAATGTGTTTAAATAAGGAACACTATCTGCCTCCCAAGGCTCTTCACTTCACCCACCAAGTATTCCTTGTTGGATAGAACTGTCACCAAAACCACATAAGACAAGAATATAGCTTGTTTCTGTTAGTCCATTTTAGTGGCTACAACAACCAGATTTCCCTTTCAGGATGGACGCTGTCATCCCGTACTGCTAGGAGTGATCACTGGTGATGGTTCATAAGTGAGTTCCTCTGCAGGCATTGCCCTAGCCGAAAGGAGCTGTCTGCCCCTTTTGGGAAGAAACTGCCTCTAATGGCTGGTCAGTGAGTGGGTACAAGAGCCTGGCCCTGCCTCAATTCAGACCTCTCAGACTCTCAGAAGGGACATCCCAGATCCAGAGCGCCCCTAGAGGATCAGAGGCAGCCTTTGTTGCAAAACATACAACAGGTGAACCTCTCCCACTGCTCCACTGGATTTCCCTCTCTCTGTTACATGCTGCCTGTGCCCCTTCCCCACTAACTCTTCTGCATCCAAATCTCAGTGTCTATTTCCAGGGAATACCAGCTCCAGTGCCCATCTCATAACCAGTCACTGGGGTACTCTTGACAAATCAAGAGTCCTCACTAAAGCCTGTCTCGCTGTGGGGGAGGGTTTGAATGGATCCTAAGGAATACCACCAGCACTGTCTACTACACAATACAACATCCTGAGTGATATAAAAGACACACAGACAATATCTTGATCCAACAAAGGCTGTACTGTAGGTGCTAAGAAAAAAGAACACAGCCCCCAACACCCACAAATAATCACAGCTGGACCCTAATAGTAACACAAGCTGGTCTGACGCTCATAACCAGGCCATTTTGTTCTCCTGCTGCGCAGAAACAGTCTTTAAGGACACCAATCTCAGATAAACTTACTCTGAACTATGATAAAATGCAACAAAACAAGCTCACTGCATAAGTTTGTCTATGCAAAGACAAAATCAAGGTCCCCCCATAAAATCCAATCATAGAATTGTCCTTGCTCTCTGGCGGTTTCCCATCTAGAGCAGATTCTTGATTTCTTAGGCCCTCCCCAAATCAACCAAGCAAAGCCCAAATCTTATAATACGTTCTCCATAACGTTCTGTTATGGAGATGCCCCATGGAGTATGTTTCCCTCTGACAATGAAAAACAGACCCACCTTGTTTCACTGCTGGCATGTCCCTGGTGGTCTTGGCTGAAGGGCAGGGACAGCACTCAATAAGCACGTGTGGGTGAATGAGTGTAGAGATGACAGAGCCAATCCTCTTTCAGGGGATGCTTCAGAGAGGAGGTGACCTTGGAGTTGGTTCTTGAAGGAGGACTGGGCTTTGCCAAGCAACCAGAATCAGAAAATCCTTTCCAGGCAAAGGAAGTGGCATGTGCAAAGGTCGGTAGCACAAAAATGAGGATGATGAATCCATGTGTGGGGGGTTTGGGGAGGAGCTAGGATCAAATGTGCAGGTCCTTGTATGTCCACTTGATCCTGTTGACAAAGAGGATAGAGAAGTTGGAGGTAAAGAGCTCTAAATTTGAAATGTGCCTAAAAGGAGAATTACCTGAGTAGACATAAGCAATTTTTCCCCCCTAGGTTTTCCCCCTGCCTCCATTTTTTTTTTTTTTTTTAATATGGAGTGGGGTGGGGAGGGAGGGTAAGATACTTGCCTTTGTTGAATCAAAACTGCATATTCTGAGTTCTCCCAATTTCCTTAATTTTAAATTTAAGGCACATGCCTGGCAACCTCAAGCCCTCTATTCCCTAATTATCATGAATTCTGAGATCTGAAAGTTGGGGCCAACAGTGTTAAGTCCTGGTATGAATCCAAAAGCCCAAGAACAAGGGGCACAAATGTCGGAGGGCAGAAGAAGATGTTTCACCTCAAGCAAAGAGCAAATTTGCCCTTCTTCTGCCCTTTTGCTCTCAGTGGACCCTGAATGGATTGGATGACGCTTACTTGCATAGGATAAGGAGATCTTCATTCAGTCTCCTGATTCAAAGGCTAATCTCTTCCAGAAACATCCTCACAGACACACCCAGAAATAACATTTTGCCAGCTATCTGGATACCCTGTAGCCCAGTTAAGTGGGCATGTAAAATTAGTCATCACACCTTGCAGATGGGTCATGAGAGCACAGTACTGTGTAAGTGTTTGTTAATTATGGGTCTTTTGAAAATGACATAGCTGGTAAATTGAAGCAGACTGAAATGCCTACAGTCTTATAAGCCCTCCTTAGTGCCACCCTGGACCACAATTAGAGAAAATTTTGTGTCTATTTGGGAAATTCATGTTTTCATATTTTTACTACACGAGTATCGATAAGCCACGTAAGGTAGGTATTCTTCTGTACTTTCAGACATAAGTAACATCACGGTGCGTGTCATTTCATGATGTGCTTTTTCCACTCAATACTATGTCTTGGGATCCAGACTTTCTGTTAATATATGTAAAACTCATAGAACTGTGCCAGTAAACATGTATTAACCATGATTTTCCTAACTGTTTTAAAGATTGATTGATCGATTGATTGATTTACGAGAGTGAGCAGAGACAGCACATAAGGGGGGGGTTACAGAGTGGCGGGGGGAGGAAGAGGGAGAAGCAGACTTTCTGCTGCCAAGGGATGAGGGCCCCGGGATCATCACCTTAGCTAAAGGCAGACAAGACACTTAACTGGCTAAGCCACCCAGGCACCCCTATTTTACTAATTATTAATATGTGGATTTAGATCATTCCTTGTAATCACTTTATAGTAACTGAACATTAATTATACTATATTTTATTTCCAATTTTTTGCAACTATAAAGAATACCCCATGGAATATGCTTCATCATATTCATACACTCACAAGTTTGTACTTAATGAAAAGTGGGTTGTAAGGAGAATGCATTTTAAATTTTGCTAGCTATTGTCAAATTGCTCCCCAAAATGTCTGTAACCATTAGTTCTTATAATCAATGTATGAGAATCCCTACTTTTCTAGATCTTTGCCTAACACTGTGTCAAATTTTTCAATCTGTCCACTAATATATTTTTAATTCCTGTTCGCTAATAAGTGAGATAGGACTTTTTTCCTATGTTTATTGGCCATTTGGGGATGTAACATTTTCTGGGGTCAAGGAACCCCTTTGAGACTCTCCTTTAGAAAAATGCACATGAATACTCACACCACACTTTGTACACATATGAAGGGGCTTCATAGAGCCCCTAATGACCATCCACAGACTCCTCAGAGCAGAGACTCTCGAACTGTTAGTGGATGTAAGAACCACGTGGGAAGCTTGTTCAAGCGCAGAATCCCACGACCCATTTTTGCACACCCTAACTCAGGGTGTCTGGGTAGAGTCCAAAGAGTTGTTACAGATGACAATTTTAAGAAAGACAGTTGTAAGGGTTCCTGGATTCCCTGGAAGAAAGCCTATCTGTGCTTTCCAAAATGTCCCCTTTTCCTATAGCTATGAAACAAAGGATAGAGTCACTAAATTTAATATACAAAAGCTGTAACTTGCCTTCAAACTGACACTCTTGCTACTTTCAAATCTGGAGCTACAGCCTGTAGCCTCTCATCGAGTTGGCTAGGAGGGTGGGTGAAATGATGAAGAAATGGGGTTACGTGTGATGCAAAGAAAGACACGAGCAAAGGAGAAATTTTAGGAAATGCTAAGCTATGCAGACAAGGGTACATAAAAAGCATCTCCCTACTAAATATGAACAGCTTGTGTTTGGAATGTCTTGTATTACTAATTTTAATACACAAGCAAACTCATTTTTTATCTGTTAGATACTTTTTAAAATTTATTTTTGTTGTTGTTGTTAGATACTTTAAAGATTCTCTTATGAAAAGAAGGAAACGAAGTGTTCCCTCCCAGATCTAAATTCACATATGTGACTATTGTAAGATGAAGAAAATTAATTGCCTCAGCTGCAAATATGTTTTCTGTTTAAAAGCCTAGTACTCAGGAAGCCATGAACCAAAGAGCTTGCAGAACATTTTGAGAGCAGTTGAGCATCCTTTTGGTATGACGATGATGTTACACTGATACATTTCTCCCCTCTCTTTTTCAGGCCAGCAGGTTTCAAGAGAGAATTAATCCTTGTTTTTAACCAAGTCACACGCAAATGCACTTCTCTCTGAGCTGTTCAAAGGCCAGCATCCTCTTGAACCTTCCATCTAATTCGGTTCTGCAAATGATGCCAGGAACGAGAATCTGGATCCGGTTCTAGGACTTTAGAATGACTCACTGGTTAACTTTGTCCAGGACCAACAGCAAAATGACTCAGTTGCTCTGTCTATGAAAGTGAGGCAGTGATGCTGGCTGCCTGCCTCCCACAAAGGGATGAAGGAAGGCCAGGCTTGGGGGGGGGGCATTATATGGGTGGGGAAGAGGAGGGTGCTAAAGAAGAACTGGAAGATCGTGGAGGGGGCAAACCTGGCCCAGAACTGAAAGAAATCTGTGAGTAGGGTGTTCTATAAACAACGGGGAAATCAAATGAAGTCAACTCCCATCCGTTGTCCTTCTGGAGACTAGCTTTCTATTTTCCAAGGTAATTCATTGGGTTCAGAAAGCCCAGGCTTTCAGAAATTTTCTGATACCCATTATCTTGTTCATTTGGCCATACATTATTTCTCATACTATTAGATTTTCCAATCTAGACTGTATGTTCATTAAACATGGGAATTATGATTGATATATAGGTATACATATATGTATACCCAAGATTAAATGCCTGGAACTCTCAATATAAATACTGTGTGTATTTAGCGAATGAATTCTCACACAGGGAATAAAATAAAACACACACACATACGAACACACACACCAGCATTTTCCCCCCAGGATTCAAGCCAGGCGAAAGAACAAGTTTGGGGTTGGGGGGGATGTGCTGGGAAGACATTTCTACTTACATATTCATTCCTGCCTGTATTATTTATGATATAGACACATCTGCAGTAATGGAGACCAAGTAACCATGACTTAAACAGAATTTATTCTCTCTCATATAATGTGGCTGCTCCATAGAGTCCAAACTCGAGTTCCTTCCACCTTTCTTAGGGTGTTATTCTCATCTGCATGATCCAGGTAGCTCACCACAACATCCACATCCTGGCTGAGTAGGAAAAGAAAGGAAAGCACATCTTTCCTTGCAAGAACACCACTCCTCACAGCCCTTTGGCTAGAACTCAGTCACATGACCACATGCCTAGCTGCATGGGAGCTTGGGAAATGTAGTCCATATTCTGACAAGCCAAAGGTCCAACTAAAAATCACTGTCCTCTAACCAAAAAAAAAAAAAAAAAAAAAAAGTGGGGGGGGATGAATATTGAGGCAATTAGCCATCTCTGTCACACTGTCCAGCATCAAAAAAAAAAAAAAAAAAAAAAACAACAAAAGTAAAAACATGTGGATTTCCTAAATTGCTGGAAAAAAGCCCCAGTGGACTCAGAAGTAGCTGGCACTAGCTGCTATCATGAGTGTCCCAATCTACCTGCGGTCATTCCAGCTGTTCCTTCAGGGAAAAAGATCATTCTCAACTTTCCATAATTGCCTTTTAAAAGCCTTCACTTTCTTGTATTAATCTCTGATACTCTCAAACTTTCTTTCCTATGTCAAATTTGGGTTTTCATACTACAGATAAAATTTCATGTTTTTTGACCACTAGGGCAGGCAAAGCCGACTTTGATTACTGTGTATACAAGACTAGAAAATTAATGCATTTGGTGTGAAATCAGGGATCTGCCTGCCTTCCGCTTGGAAAATAAGAACAAAAAGCCAGTGAGCATGCCCAGAGTGGTCATGATCAGACAACCTTCTAGTCATAAAAATTAAAGTAACCGTATAATAGTTAAAATCTAGGGACTTCCCTCTACTTGCAGATGAGATGCTGTATGACTCAGGAATTGCTTAATAAAGCCAAATAGATTTTCAAATAAGAAAAAAATAGTTAAAATCTACTGAGGACTTATTTTCTGCCAAGTGCTTTATCTGCATTATCTTACTTTGAATGCTAAAATTAAAAATAAGTTGAGGAGGGTGGTACTTTTACTATCTTCATTTTCAGCTGAGGAAACTGGGCTTAAGAGAGTTAAGTAACTTGCCCATGCTACCCAGCTACCAAGTGACAGAGCCTGGACTTGAACTCCAGAATCTAACACTAGTATTAATATCTTTAACCACTGAGCATACTGCTATGCTGGGGGAATAGAAAACTGTGAGTAGTGTCCCATGCAACCTTCCTGCCAACATTACAGGCATAGCTATAGACCCCGTCAATCACTCTCTCTGCAAGTATGGGGTGGGTGACCTAAGCAAGAAAACAGAAGTTCCAACCTTTAGTATTTAAGAAGTTATCTTAGAAAACTAAAGCCTCCATAAAGCCTTTGTACAGTGAAAAAATTCAGAAAAACTTTAAATATATTAAAATAGTTCTACATTTGATAATTTTCTTCTGTCATTATTAGTATCCACAAAGTCTAAGGCTATTCCAAATGTGAGACCGACAAACTACTCTTTTGTAGCATTTGCTGCTATTGTAACTTACCATGTAATAATTTAAGTCTACCTCATTGGTGGAGAGTGGACTCCAGGAAGATACGTCCCTGGCTTTACTCCCAAATTCAGAACAGAATGGGTGTCCAATAGTTATTTATTGAGTAAATCAACCTTTTCCTTCAAAATATCCCTTTAGCATTATTTGCAACCTATTAGAAATAGTTAATATAAATATTATAATTATATTATCAGATGTTGCTGTGCTTCAAAATTTGATACTAAGAACTTGTGCTATAAAAAGTTTTGCTTAATCCATGTTAACTTATCACAGGAATTTAATATCCCCCTGACTTGTGTGTGTCTGTGTTCCCTGTGGACTTTCATTTCTATTAATAAGTTTGTTTACTGGACTACTTTTTGCCCCCAACGTTTTGTGTGGTTGGTTTTAAATTTGACACCAGTGGATACGAAGGAGTCAAGTCATTAAGATCTCAGAATGCTTCAGAACACGGTAATTAAGCTCTAAGAAGAATGACCCCAGGATCCATCTGCCCTTAATAAATTCCTTCTCCTAGTTATATTGGTTTCTCCCAGAAATTTCAGGTGAAAATTCCTGAATTATTTTTGCCCTGGAATTCTTATTCTTCATCACCTAGGCAGACAAGATTCCTATTAAATTTACACAGATACTGAAAACTGAAAGGACTTGACTTCCTGGGGGGTTTTTAGTGGTTGCCCTCTCAAATGCATGTTTGTTTTATTGCTTCCTTTTTTGAATAAGCCCTCTCTCCACATCTAGCTCCTACTCCAGATTTTCAGCAGCAGGATTATAAAGAACTGGGCATTTCCCAGGTGAGAACTGTCCATGGCTTTAAATATATCATGTGGGCCCTTAGTCTCTGAAAGGATAAAAGCACCAGGGTCCGTGAGGTTAAATCAAGGGCTCCTCAGGAAACATTCACCAGAAGAAAACATGCAGACTGGCTTGCTGGTTTTCTTCCAGATGCTTCCCCCCCTCCCCAAATTTTTATTTTGAAAGTTATCAAGGCTTTAGAAAAGTTGAAAGAACAGTTTAATGAATAGCTATGAATATCTTGTATAGGTTAAAGTTATTGGCATTGTCCATGTTCCAAATGCTCCAAAGAACATTTTCTTTCTCTTTATACATCTATACAGTTATGGATATAGATGTACACATTTATATATTTTTTACAGGAACCATGTGAAAGTAAGTTGCAGAAATGATAATACCTCACCCCTAAATATTTACATCGTATTGCCTAAAAAAACAAGAATATTCTCCTACATAGCCACAATACCATTGTCATACCCAAGAAATGTATCGTAAATTCAATAATATTATATAATACACAGTCCACAATCACATTTCCCTAGTCGTCCCATACATAATATGCTTTATTGTTGGGCTTTTTACTTCTTCTTCCTTTTTTTTTTGATGGGCAGGGCTCCCCATATTCATTCAAGGTTCACACTTTGCATTTAGTTATCATGTATATTTAGTCTCTTTTAATCTAAATGTACATACCTCCAGCCCTGACCTTTTTGTTTTGCTTTGTCTTCCAAGTTTTTTGAAGAGTCCAGGGTAGTTGTCTTGTGGAACATACCATATTCTAAATTAATCCGATTGTTTCCCTGTGAATCAATTCCGCATAAGCGATTTTTGCAAGTATAATACTTTCTAATGCTGTTCCCATGAACTTTGAACAAACTCCAACACAAGGATTTTTATCAAGGGCTGAACGATCAGATTCAAAAGATTAAGTGGGAAAAAAATAAGATTTAACATATACTGCTTTGAACAGAGGGTGAGATGTCCAAAGCAAGATGAAAAATGGGGCATCCAAAATTTGTGTCCAAGGTTAGTACTAACTTATGTGTTTGAAAAGGGCCCTTGTCATGTGAAATCTAACAACCTTTGTGAAATCATCAGGACTCAGATTGGGGTAGAGTCAGCCTCTGCCCTTGCAAAGTGGATAATGACTCATTTGGTGCAATTTCAGGAAGGCAGAAGGTCACTCTGTCCCATTCAGCTACACTACCTCTATTGTGTTAGCAGTGATTCCCATCTACTATTATTAATCATCAAGCCCTTTAGTGAATAGCTACTACATGTCAGGCCTTGTACTTAGTGTTTTACGGATCTCTATCTCCCATGTTATAGATGGGAAACTGAGGCTTAGTGATAAAACTTCATCAAGAGTCAAAGCAGTATATTTGAGATTTGAATCAAAATCTGTCTCACTAATTAAAGCCCCATAATCTCATGTTCTACCTGGTGCTCCTCTCTTCTCCAATCTTACCTCATTTACCAGATAGCTTTGTCTTCTTTCTCTAGCCCATACACTGCACTAAGCAACGAACAGCAGCATTTTATGCCAATAGGTCCTTCTAGATATTAAACTATTATTGTTTTTGCCATGTCTACTTTGTGCTAGGCTTCTTGTTGAATGCTTTTCATACATTTCCTCTCACCAAGAACCACATAAAGAAAGTATATATTAATAATATCCCATGATCACTCAACTAGTAAATAGTAGAGTGGAGACCTAAACCAGATCTGGCTAGAGGCCCAAGCTCCCAACCAAGATACTTTTCTGCCTGGCTGTAGGAATAACATGGCCACCATGAACAATACAATGGCACAGAGACTTGCAAATAGTCATAAAGGCCAAAACACTGATTCATTAAGCTCTGAACTCCTCTGCCCCCATACTTTCAGGAGCACAACTCCAAAAGTGCCTCCCAGAACATTCCCCTAAATGGGCCATGGGCTCATCTGCTCCTGGGAGCAAATCACTACACAAGACTCCTCCCCGACAGAAAAAAATATTACTCCTCCTACATCCAGCAAGGGCCAGGAGCCAAGATACTACTAGCAGGAAGAACCTACACATTCTACCTCTATTTGAATTTCCTCCTACACAAACACATCGAGATGATTTGGTCTAATAAAAAAAGATGTTTCCCAGCAGCTATAGAGAGCAAATGTCCCAAACTAAAACTCAGAACACAGTCTGACTACAATTGCTATGCCTTTAGCAAGGATATCCCAAGAAACGAATGAACAAATAAAACATCAGCTTAGCCAAAAGCATCCAACCTGTTCTTCAGTGCTTTTACTGGGCAGAAAGTCCAGAATGTGAGGCTGGGGTCACTTCCCAAGGTGCATATACTGGTCTTTGCGTATCCTTGTGCAAAGGACCACTGTGCCTCACCCAAGATGCACCTCTCTACCATGGCTGATGGGACCTAGAAGGACGTCGAGGAAAGGAGAGTGAGGCAGGGAAGGGAGGAAAACCACTACAGGGGTGCATTATAGAGCTGGCTTCTGCTTGGGATCAAGCATGACTGGTTGCTCCCTCTCCCAGAACCATCTTCTGACAGGCCACATGAGTGAATGCATTTAGGACTGGCTCCAGAGAGAGGAAGAGGGAAGAAGTTATCCACTGACTCCCATTCCCCCTTGGCCAAAGGTTTTCTCCATGAGGTGTTGATTCCTCCTCACTTCCCAGTTGCTTTACACAGGCACTGGGCAGGTCGGCATCAGCAGGGAATCCCCAGCGTGGAAGATGAGAGACACCTGGAAAACAGGCCTTTGTCAGGGTGCACCAGTACAAAAGTCAGTGGGAGCCCAAGCACAAAAGAGACAAAACAAATAAGCAGAGGCTCATGGGTCCGGTGAGTCTGAGAGCACCTGAAGTGGCTCCTAAGAGGACATCCCTGTCCTCTCAGCACAATGTCAGGCTTCCCACTGGACGTTTCCATGGGAGTGTCTGATGTGAACCATCACGTGGTCAAGAGAAGTTTTCCTCCTTCCCCACTCCAACAGGCTCCTCCTTCATCTTCCCTTTTTTGGCCAACAGCATCTTAATCCAACTGGTTGCCAGGCTAAAATTCAAAGAGTTACCATGGGATCTTCTCATTTCCTCACCACACTGCCAGTACAGTATGTAGTGTTGGCTCTAGCTACAAAACATATCTGGTCCCATTCCCAATCCAGTCCCTTCTCTGTGTCCACACTATAACCAGCCTAACCCATCTGCCACCAGATACCAGGTGGGCTCTTCTAGACTAACCGGCTGGTCCCCCTGTCTCCACAATACAATCTCCATACAGCTAGAGCCAGACTGAGCCTTTTTTTTTTTTTTTTAATATTGCATTATTTAAAAAAAAAAAAAAAAAACAAGCAAACAAACTTCAAACCTGTACAAAGTAGAAATAATAGTAAATCAAGCCCCAGTTCAACAAGTATTCAATCACAGCCAATACTGTTTCATCTAACCTCTAATTTTAAGGAAAATCTCAGATATCATATCATTTGATACATAATGATACAGTTTTACCTACGTTTGCATCCTTCAAAATAGGAACTTATAGGCGCCTGGGTGGCTCAGTGGGTTAAGCCCCTGCCTTCAGCTCAGGTCATGATCCCAGGGTCCTGGGATCGAGTCCCGCATCAGGCTCTCTGCTCAGCAAGGAACCTGCTTCCTCCTCTCTCTCTCTGCCTGCCTCTCTGCCTACTTGTGATCTCCCTTTGTCAAATAAAAAATTAAATAAAATATTTTTTTAAAAATAGGAACTTATATTTTTTAAAGATTTTATTTATTTATTTGACAGACAGAGATCACAAGTAGTCAGAGAGGAAGGCAGAGAGAGAGGAGGAAGCAGATTCCCTGAGCAGAGAGCCCGATGCGGGGCTTGATTCCAGCACCCTGGGATCATGACCTGAGCCGAAGGCAGAGGCTTAACCCACTGAGCCACCCAGGCGCCCCCAAAATAGGAACTTTAAAAGAAATAACTATATCCAGGGAAAGATCAATAAAAATTGCAAACAATTGGTTTAAGAACCCTAACTACATAACATTATAGGGCGCTCTTTATAAAGGTAAAGCAGATCACGTCCCTTCCTTGCTGAAAACCTTCCAGTGGCTTCCCATCATGCTTTGTATAAACAAAGCCAAACTCTTTATTAATGTCCAGAAGATTCGACCTTACATGACCTCTGCCAGCCAGGCTCTCTCTGTCCACTGCATGCCAACCACACTGGCCTTCTTTGTGTTCTGCAAATGCCCCATGTCTGTTCCTCCCCAAGAGCCCTTAGTTGATCTCTCTGCCTAGAAGGCTCATCTCTGTCATCTTCCTATGCTTGGCTCCTTCTTGTCATTGAGGTCTCAGCTTACATAGAACATCTCTTGTCACCAGTCTCAAGTAGCCATGCAGTCATTACCACATTACCCTCTTCTAATTCTCTCCATAGTCCTTTGCCCATGACATTTCCGGTGTGCCCTGGTCAGGTTTACACTTATTGTCAAGTGTGGCTATTAATAGAAACTTGCTGGCTCTCAAATGTGGGCAACAGATTTTATGGTCACCTTATTTACAAGAATCTTATTTTTGTTGGACTATTGTCTATCTCCTCCTACAAGGATATGTGGTCTTTAGCATACATTCTCTGTGCCTCTGAGCTCTCATCTGACTATTTCTCCACTGTATCCACAGTGCTTGGCACTGGAAAGTCTTGAGGAAGGAAGAAGGAGAGAAGGAACAGAGTGAGGGTATAGGAGGGTGGGAGGGAAATCTCAGGCTCCAACTTTCCAGTTCCTGGTTCAAATCATTCTTTGTATTCTGTCCTTGGCTTCCATAATCTTGTATGAATGTTCCTATTTTGCTTAACATAGATAGAACAGATTTCTGTGACTTAACAGCCAAGTAACTCCTGAGAGTGGCTAATTTCTTTCAAGAAATTACTCCTTTTCACCTTTCTAATATATTTTCTTCCAGTCAATTGTTCTGTTTAATTTTAGAAAAACGATTATAGGAGCCATAGGTATGGATAGAATGATTATATCTTCCCCTCAAAGTTTATATGTTGAAATCCTGACCCCCAGTACAATGGTATTAGGAGGCAGAGCCTTTGGGAGGTGAGTAGGTGATGAGAGTGGATCCTTCATGCATAGGATTAGTCCTGTATAAAAGGGACCCAGAGAGTTCTCTTGTCCCCCTGCTGTGTAAGGACACAAGAAGAAGACAGCTGTCTATGAACTAGGCAGAGAACTCTGACCAAAAACCTAATCTGCCAGCACTGTGATCTTACATTTCCCAGCCCCCAGAACTGTAAGAAATAAATGTCTGTTGTTATAAGCCACCCAGTCTATGGTATTCTGTTATGGCAGACAGAACTGACTAAGATCGCCTTCCTTCTCAAACAAGGAAAATCCACAAAACTATTTTCCTTAACCATAAGCCATTGAGAAGTTTGGAATTGCAAACAAGCGGTCTAAACAAAATTAATCATTTCTACTCCACAAACTACCATAAATATCAGTGACATTGGCAATAAAACTTCAGATCCTGATTATGCATAGGCCCATTTTTACAAAAACATTTCAGTAAAAAAGATAGTACATCGTCAAAACAGCAATAAATCCTTGAAATAAGACCCAGGCTTTTTTTCACTCAAGCTGGTATAAAGCCTATGTATGCCATTGCTTTCAGTTCACCCCCTTTCAGAAAATTCAAGCTTTAAATAATCACTGTAGGGCGCCTGGGTGGCTCAGTGGGTTAAGCTGCTGCCTTCGGCTCAGGTCATGATCTCAGGGTCCTGGGATCGAGTCCCGCATCGGGCTCTCTGCTCAGCAGGGAGCCTGCTTCCCTCTCTCTCTCTCTGCCTGCATCTCCGTCTACTTGTGATTTCTCTCTGTCAAATAAATAAATAAAATCTTTAAAAATAAATAAATAAATAAATAAATAAATAAATAAATAATCGCTGTAAAATTAAAGCCATTCTGTAAGGAAAAGAATGGCAGGAGCCTTCGTTCTGACAGAACAATATAAAAATCAAGCCTTGGTCTTGCGTTTTGTTTTGTTTTCTAATAGGAATGGTGGGGGCTAGGGGTTGTCTTGAACTTCAGATGATAACTAATGATAAAAATGTTGGTTTCCAGCATACAATATTAAGAAAAGTTTAATAAACTCACTTCCCAAGTAATAGTAGCTGTTTTTGAATAAAGAATGAGGTTACTAACCCTTGGAGGGGACGACAAAGTTCTACTGAAGAAATGTGCCTCGGACCACCTCCCCTTCAACCTCAGATATACTTTCTTTTCCTGACAAAATAGGAAAAATGAGTTTTGGCAACAAAAAAAAAACACAGAGGGCCTTACTACTGGCACATACCACACCCTCCAACAGTGAGCCCACTCTCAAGAGAGGTAAGTGCCTTTTCTGTGGGAAAGGTGCTACAAGTTCACTCATTTCCTGAAAATTTACTGCCCTGATCCATGACTTGGGTGTACGGTAGTGAATAAAAGAGGCAAAACCCCTGCCTTCTGGAGCTCGCAGTCTTATGGTACCCTCAGAACTAACATTGCTCTAGCACCAGCCTATGCCATTTCCCTACAGAGGCAGCATGACATACTCTGGTGTCCATCAGAAAGCCTGGATTCAAATCCTCACTTTACAACTTAGGAGCTCTGTGATCTCAGGCAAGGTACTTAATTTCCCTATGCCTCAGTTTCCTCATAGCTTTGCTGGGAGGATTAAACTACTATAGCAGTTGGGGTGCCTGGGTGGCTCAGTGGTTAAGTGTCTGCCTTCGGCTCAGGTCATGATCCCAGCCTCCTGGGATCAAGCCCCACATCAGGCTCTCTGCTTGGCAGGAAGCCTGCTTCACCCTCTCCCACTTTCCCTGCTTATATTCCCTCTCTCACTGTCTTTCTCTCTGTCAAATAAATAAATAAAATATTTTTTAAAAACAACCTACTATAGCAGTTAACAGCATAATGCAATTAGATGAGTATCTGACACAGAATAAGCTATAGAAGAGAGCGTTCCATTTCTATTATTATCCCTGCAAAGGGTGGGATTCATTTGGAAAACTTAATCAATGAATGTTATGCACCCAAACATCCCTGACCAGTTTCCTGGTAGCCAGACCCTTTTTCCTCCAGACAGGAATTAGGAAGTTTCTTATCTGAAAAAAAAAGTGAATGGCTCCAGAAAAAAAGACCTCCATAGAATGGCATTTGGAAGTTTCCCAGCATTTGAGCCAACTCTCTGCCAATCACCCTAAAACAACTACCATCAGGCAGTAAGCCCCACCCAGGTCAGAAGCATTCCCCACTCTGTGTTAATAACAGGGAGACCTTTAAAAATAGAGAGATGCCAAGAAAAACAAACAGATAATGGCATCTCAGAGTAAATAAAGAAAAGATAGGAAACTGAAAAGAACTCTAATCTTTGGAAAGATTAAGGAAGATAATTGCATCCATAAAACAGCATCAAAATGCTATGGAAAAAAAAAAGAAGAACAGAGAACAAGAGTTCTTACAAAATTAAAAATAGAATCGCTAAAATTGAAAATTCAATAGAACCATTGGAAAATTATGTATATGTATACATATAATATGTATATATATATATACATATTTTTTAAGACTTTATTTATTTACCTGGCAGAGAGAGGGAGAGAGAGCAAGAGAGCACAAGCAGGGGAAGAGATTCATGGGTACACGAACATTGGACTTGAAATGACACAGATTGGGTTTTCCAGGCTCAGGGATGACGCTTCCAGTGAGGCAAGAGTCACATGTGTCAGAACACTTGTTGGCTTACAATCTGGTTGTCACCTCAGCCAAAATGGTGACATCAGGTTTTTTTAATGGTTTTTGTCATTGCATGCTGTGTAAAATGACAATGATTACTATTAAATTAAGGATGATAATTAAGTACCCACACACCAAAATGTAAAATAAAAAAGATGGCTAGCACAAGAGAAAAGATAAAAATATATAAAATATCAACCCAGGTCAAATATCTGATGGGAGTTCCAGAAAGAAAAAGCAGAGAGCATAAAATTACTGAAAAAAAAGAACTAAAGAAATTCTCCCAGAGCTCGAAGACCATGAACTTTCAGGTTGAGAGAAATTAGCACAAAAGAAAAAAGCTAGACAAAAAAAACAGCATCATGAAATTCCAAAACACCGGACATAAAAGAGAAGAAATATAATCCTTACCTCAAACCAGACACCAAAATTGATGCCAAGTAGATTATAGATTTAACTATGTAAGTCAAAACTTGAAATCTTTTGGAAAAGAATATAGCATATCTTTAGATATGGAGAAGATAGAGAAGCACTTTTTAAATAAGTGTCTAAGTTTATAACTTATGAAGAAAAAAGATGACACGTTTGCATAAAGTAAATATAAAACTTCTACTTCATCAGACGAGACTATGTCAAAGACTGCCTAGGTGTTCACTTATCCTTCTGTCTCTTCCTACACACAGTCAGACTTCATTTCTTAGCCTCACCAACAGCAAGATGTAGCCACGTGTTATAGATGTGGACACCAAAAAGAGTAAATTTTATTGTATGCAAATAAAAAGAAACGCATAAAAGCTCAAAAAAATAAAATAAAAAAGATGTAGCCATATGACTGTATACTGGCCAGTGAAATGCATTCATTTAGGACAAGATACCCTCCATCACTTTAACTATATCTGGCTTATAGTATTTTCATCTTTTCAGCATTTCTGAGGGTTCAAGACATCTATTTAAGAAGCACTGGCTTTGGACTCAGCACAAAGACAGGTAGAGCAGACAGAGTGTACTGCTTTGTGGTTAAGGACATCCCTCTAGAGCCTCTCAGCTCTGCCAGCTACTAGCCTTGTGACCTTGGGCAAGCTACTTCACTTTTCTGTGGCTTATTTCCTTCATTCATAAAATGCAGAGCATAACAAGGACAGGGCCTACCACATGTAAGCATTGTAAAGTTTCAATAATATTTAGTAAGCTTTCAAATATCTTCTATTAGTTTTTTTTTTTTTTTTTGAGAGAGAGAGAGTTTGGGCATGTGATCCTGAATGGCAGAGGGGCAGAGGGAGAAGGAGAGAGAATCTTAAACAAGGTGCACACTTAGCATGATGTCTTACACAGGGCTTGATCTCATGATCCTGAGGTCATGACCTGAGCTGAAAACCAAGAGTTGGACGCTTAACCGACTGAGCCACCCAGGTTCCCCTCTTCTATTGCATTTTTTAAAAAGATTTTACTTATTTTTATTTTTGTGAGAGAAAGAGAGCATGACGGGGGCTGGGGGGAGAGTATGGAGTGGGGAAGGGCATAGGGAGAAGCAGACTCTTCACTGAGCAGGGAGCCAGACGTGGGACTCAATCCCAGGATCCTGGGATCAGGACCTGAGCTGAAGGCAGACATTTAACCAACTGACTACCCAGGCGCACTCCTACTACATTTTTAAAGAAGGATTTAATCATGGGACACCTGAGTCAGTTAAGTAACTCCCTTCAGCTCAGGTCATGACCTCACAGTCCAGGTATCAAGTCCCACATCAGGCTCCTTGCTCAGCGGGGAGTCTGCTTTTCCCTCTGCCTCAGCTCCTCCCCACCCCACCCCCCTGCTTATGCTCTCTTTCTCACTCTGTCAAATAATAATAGTAAAAATTATTATTATTATTATTATTATTAATGAAAAGGACTTAATCCACAATATGAGTGCCAAAATGGGAAGGAACTAATTACTAAAGCAGTAAGATGACTTTGCCTCTGCCTAGGGAGTGCCTGACACATAATGGGTGCTCAATAAGCATTACTGAATGAACAAATAAATGAATATGAGAGTAAGTAACAGTGAGAAATCTACTGAAGCAGGACGGGCATGAGCCCCTCAGTACTAGTCAGCAATATTCCAGTGTTGCTCAATCCCAGCTCACATTAGGATCACTTGGGAGCTTTCTGAAACCATCAGTGACTGAACTCCATCAACATGATCAGCTGAATCAGAAACTCGGACTGGGAACAAGCATTGGTTTTTTGTTTTTGTTTTTTTTTTTTAATAGGGGTGATTCTATTGTGCACCAGGTTGAGAATGGCCACTTTAACTAATTCTGAGTTGACTCCTTTCCTATTCCCCATGGTAATGGTTTAAAACTCCCTTATTTCTTCAGGTCCCCAACTCTACCCCTGGTCCTCTTATTCTTGGCTATTACATCTCGGTTATACTTTTTTTTTTTTTTTTTAGATTTTGTTTATTTATTTGACAGACAGAGATCACAAGTAGGCAGAGAGGCAGGCAGAGAGAGAGGAGGAAGCAGGCTCCCACTGAGCAGAGAGCCCGACTTGAGGCTCGATCCCAGGACGCTGGGATCATGACCTGAGCCGAAGGCAGAGGCTTTAACCCACTGAGCCACCCAGGTGCCCCTATCTCGGTTATTCTTATCTTCTCTCTTATACCTCATCTTTTACTCTATTCTTCCTTGCTCTTCCTATTTCAGGAGAATATGTGGATCCTTGGACTCACTCACTGCCTTCATTTTGTAGTTATCATACTGTGATATGGAGTAGACCATGCTTCTCTCCACTCTCCAACTAGACAGTGACCCTCCGGAGGCAGGGTTCATCCATCCTTGTACTGTCACTGTGAAGAAAGGTGGGAGCATACTCCAAGGGTCAGGGAAGAAAAGCCAATGCCCAGCATGGGGGTACGTACTTCATAGATGTCACTGAATGGGGAGGTGGGGACTCTACCTGGGTCTTGAAGGATCAGTAGGAATCAAAAAAGAAAAGGGGAAATTGAATGAGGCATAGAAAATAAAAACCTTACGATATAAAATTCAGAACAGCATTTAACTCTTCCTAGAACTTTCTAGGAACTATTGTCATTGAACTTTAACCACACATACAAATAAGTACTGCTTTGCACCAAAATTATTCTGGTTGCAAATAAAATATGGCTTTTGAAAGTACTCTGTCCAGCAAAAAAGAACATACAAGAAAGAGAAATCACCAAAAAGCATCACTTTGTTTCAACAACGAGATACAAGTGCAACTCCCTCTTGTTCCTCAGTGTGTACATCTGTAAAATGGAGACAATAAAGAATACTTCCCTTTATGGAACTGATGAGGTATTTAAATGGGTTAATAAATACAGAGAAGATAGAACAGTGTCTGGTATATAGTAAGCACAATAAATTGTTAGCTTTTAGATGATATGAAAGATAAAATCCCATTATGATATGCTAAAGTTCATTACAACTACTCACTCCTGCTAAATAGCACTGTAATTAAATTGTCAAAAGGGCTTGAAAACTCAAAGAAAGCTACCAAGTCACCCCTCCAGCCCCTGTTCCCAGGGATACTAACTTGGTTCCTCTAACTTTCCCTCATGGGTGTTATTTCCCCAAACTTTACTCATTGCCCCTTTCCTCCACAGTCCTGAAACTCAGAGGGACAAGAGAGGCTGACTTGTATGGACCTGTTACCCTATATGTCCCACCTTCTCTCCCTGGTCCTTTTGGCAACCCTGATTCATATCAACAGAGGTTTGTCTAATTTTGTTCATTTCCTTAAAGAAGTAAGTTGCCATGGTTGATCACTTTAATCTTTGTCTTCTATTTTATCAATGGCCATTCCCTTTTTTTAAAATTATTGAGGTGTAAAAATTGACCCTTTTTAGTGTACAGTCCGATGAGGTTTAACAAATACGTATAACCATGTAACCACCACCATGAATATATACAGCATTTCAATTATCTCAAAAAGTTCCCTTGTGTCCCTTTGTTGTCTCTATTTTCTGCCCTATAGTTCGGCCTTTTCTAGAAAGTCATATACATGGAATCAGATGGTCTGACTTTGAGCTTTCTGAATCTCCATTCTTTTACTCAGCACGATACATTTGAGATTCATCCACATTGTTGCATGTATCAGAAGTTGGTTCCTTTTTATGGTTCAGTGGTTCCATTGTTTGAATGGACTATGGTTTCTTTATCCATTCACCAGTTGAGGGACCTCAGGGTTGTTTCCAGTTTTGGATGTTTATGAATAAAGCTGTTATTTATGTTTGCATGATTTTTTTTTTTTTATATGAACCTAAGTTCACTATGCTTGGGTAAACACCTAAAAGTAGGACTCCTGGGTCATATGATAAGTGCATTTCCACTTTATAAGAAACTGCCAGACACTGGTTATACATTTTGCATTCCCACCAACAATGGATGAGAAGTCCACTTGCTTTGTACCCTCACTAGCACATGGTTATCGTTGCATTTTATTTTAGTTTACTTTATTTTATTTTTAAATATCTTTTGTGTAGCATCTCACTGTGGTTTTAATTTGCATTTCTCCAATTATGTTGAGCATCTTATCATGGGCCTATTGAGCATTTGTGCATTTTTAAAGTTTCTTTTCAAGTCATTTGTCCGTTTTTTTAAAAATTATGGGGGGTTTTCCCTTACTTTTGAGTTTTGAGAGTTCTTTAAATATTCTAGATGCAAATCCTGAATAACATATGGATTTCCTGCTTACTTTTTTATTCTCTCAAGAGACTACATCTGATATTTCTGAGATGAGAACTGAACATCCTGTAGCCATTAGTCACAAGGGAGCCAGACGTTTATGGGAGAAGATAGGGAAGGCCTTGACTATATGGTCGCCCAGAGATTTTCACTGTTCATTCTATTCCATACAAGTTAGGACAATACTAAAGGTCTATGGTAAAAGGGAAGAAACACACAAAAGGACACAAATGTTTTCTACAAGTGGGCCAAAACCATAAGGGAAGAATCAGTTTCGTAGCTATTTCACTTTGAGATTGAACCAAGAGGTCCCATTTTCATTCGCCCGTTCTCTTAGAGCATACTCCAGACTCCCCCACTCTACTTTCCTTCTCTCCAGCTCCAATAGGACTAGCTAAGCACCCGGAACCAGAATCAAAGAGGAATAAGAGGCTGGTCCTGAGAGAAGAAGACCATGCAAGAAGGAGTTCCTTGGTGCCCATCAGGGAGACTCAGTGTGTACTGAGCAATGACTTTCCACATTGCAACATCATTTAGACTCCTAATATACATTTGATTGATAGCAGGATTTTTAGGTAGGAAAGGCTTAGAGGTGGTAATATTTGCTGGGGGATCAGGAGAAGCATGAAACTCTGTTTTCAAAGCTCTTCACAAAGGATTATAAATATCAATTCTCCATATCAAAGAAGAGTGCAAAAGTGAAGCTTTCTTCTAACACTCTGTAACATCGCACCTCCTAGCCATCGAGGAAGAGTTAGGAAGACAATGAACCCAACTCCATGTTTGTCTTACTACTAATTCATTTTACACAGAGGAAAGATAGATGATAGGTAGATACATAGATACATAGATAGATAGACAGATAGGGTAATCATTGGCTTTTAACTCCTATTCAAATAATCCTAGAATTTCTGATTCCATATTACTTATTTGACCTGAGATATGTTATGGTTTTGAAGCACTCCTACCCTCTAAGAAATGGGGCGGGGGGAGCCACAACAACTTCAAATTGCCTGACCTTTCTATGGTAGAGGTAAGTAGCCAATCTATTTTCATTTCCTTTCTCTTATGTCAAAATAGACAATTAAATCCTAAACACAGAAGTGTTAATCCTGTTGGCACAAATGATACCAAATGTGCCCACAGTAAGTCACTAAATGCCTTGACCTCTACAGCTCTTCTGTTGATCTCTATACTTTGGCTTGAGTATTTCCTTAATTATCTGTATTTACGTAGGTCTGTTCCACATCGTGGCACCCCGTGTAAGATGAGTGGTTCTGAAAACACATCACCATGGATCATCGGTTATAATGAGAAGTGGATTAACCCAGGGACGTGCCATCAAATGATCTGCCAAAGGCACAGTTGACAAAGTCCTCATCAGTCAGTAGTGATATAAATACCACCCTCCGCAGTGGATTGTTCGCAATGTGTCTCTCCGAGCTAAATCGGCACTCTCATTGCAACATCAGTTACGGGCCCTGCTCAGTGATGAGAGGGGCAAAGATATGAGGATGTTCTCAGCTGAAGCTATTTATACATGCCACGTAGCCCCTAATTATCTAGCAGAAAGTTGACTTGACTAAGAACTCAATCTACCCACCCCCCTTTACAGCATTCTGACAAGAGAAAATTTTAGGTATTCCTTTTCTATTAAAAAAAAAAAAAAAAAAAAAAAGGTAAGAAATTCAAATCCTACGAAGATGCATGCAGTCTATTCAGCTGCCAACTGGGATTTCACTGCTAATGTTCCTTTTGAAGCATGAGTTCAACATTCCAAGGGATTATAGGAAAGAAAGTTCAAGTTTTATAAGCCCCAATTCAAATGAGCAGTCTTGGTAGAATACTCCTTTTATCCTTAAAGGGGAAAGAAAGTTGTAGAGTAGAAAATTTATTTGGTTATTTTAGAACTTTAGTCAATAAAATAGCCAGACTTCAGTATGAAAACTTCCTGGAACATAACATAACAATTGTTAATTATGTATTCATAAATTGATATATTAAATGCCAAGAGATTAAAAAATACAATAGAAGAAAAAATACACCACAGGAAGAATATCAAATATAAGGTATATTTGGGAAGATATAGCTATAATAATGACCACATTTACTTAGCATTTCTATGTGTCAGACACTACTAAGAGCCTTGCCTATATTATTTGAATGAATTCTTCCTACAACTCAATAACAGACATACTATTATCCACATGTTACTGATAAAGAAACTATGGGTCAGAAGGTTAATCGGGGCAAGTCACAAACCATTTAAGTGGAAGTATCAAAATTCAGATTCTCATCTCACTCCTGCCTTTAGCCTGAAACACAAGCCTTTATTTTACGTATTTGGATCAGCCTGATAGCATATCCTATACATCCTGCTTCCCTATAATGTTAACTGACCTATTTATGACTTTCCAAGGCAATTACTCTTCCTTCTGGATCTCCTTTATGCATCTTTAAGCTGTGAATCCAGTGTGAAGAGTTTAACTTTCTACTTCTACCTCAATTCACACCCAATAATGTGATCATCATTAGTCCAGCTTCTCGCTGGACCAGGGCAGGGGTGGGAGTGTGCAGGGCAAAGATTTTGTGCCAGGCCCCCTCATAACACAGTGATTGCCCATGGTTAGGTTCCTGGTATTGTTCCAATTAGCTGGTGGCTGGAGGGCAGGAACAGCAGAAGAGGGGAACCCCACTCTGTTAGCAGAGGCTGTGGGTAAGCCCGTTCCCCACCCCACCACTACCCACCCTGGCATAAGGCTACAAAAACTTAGACTGACCTGGATAATACAAATATGATGAAGGGATTCAGAACATATCATTGTAAAGAGTTTTCTCTTCTGAACTCTCCTTATCAAAGCAGAGCGTCCCAAAAGAATTAAACTGTTCTAAGGGCTCTCCTATCACTGGAGATCAGCACCGGGAAAAGAAATCACCTAAACAGACATTGTTGCTAAGCTATCATATCTATCTGTTCTTCTAAAGACACATTTATCTTCCCTAAAAGTCACTTCTTTTCCCATAATTGCCTTTTTCCCCACCTTCTGCCCTTGTGATGATTTTACATAAGCCCCCAATTCTAACCATCTCTTTGAGTCACATTTTTCTGTGAATTCCCATGTACATAGATGAATTTTTAAAAATCTTTATTTCTCTTACTAATCTGCCTTTTGTCAGTTTAATTCATAGACCCTGAACCAAGGAGGGTAGAGAAAAAGTTTTTCTACCACAATGCCATAGTTTGAAACCACCAAAAAATATTGTAAAAGAATATTTATGACATGGAAAAAATCCATTGTCTTATAGGTTTAAAAATGAGGTTACCAAACTCAAATGTAGAGGCAGATTTCATTTTTGTAAATATATATCTGTATACAGGCATTGAAAGTCTAAATGAATGTTCACTACATTGTTAACACGATTCCCTTGAGGAAAAAAAGCAATTTTAACTCTACTTTTTATTTTATTTCATACTATTTGAACCTGTAATAATAAATTTTATTACTTTTAATATTGAAAAATATGCAAATATTTTCTTTTCAAAAAATAATAATCTTTGCATATGATTTGCAAAAGCCACATTATTTTTCAAGATTCATCCATAAAAGTCAGGATGAACTTAAAAATTAACCTTAGAAAAAAATATTCACGCTGTATTAGCCAAATAAAATTTCAAAGAAAAAGTCCAACAACATAGAGCAAATAAATTAAGTTATAACTATAAAGCCAGTATTTTTCTTTTTTTTTTTTTTTTTTAAAGATTTTATTTATTTATTTGAGAGAGAGAAATCACAAGTAGATGGAGAGGCAGGCAGAGAGAGAGGGAAGCAGGCTCCCTGCTGAGCAGAGAGCCCGATGCGGGACTCGATCCCAGGACCCTGAGATCATGACCTGAGCTGAAGGCAGCGGCTTAACCCACTGAGCCACCCAGGCGCCCAGTATTTTTCAATTATAAACATTATTTTATGAGAAAAGACATGGCATGGAAATACGTGTACAATATACTAATTGGGGAAAAAACAAGTCACTGAACAATAAATTATAGCGTGACTCATTTGATAATTAAAATGTACATAAAAGATATTTATGTTCAGAAAATAATCTGGAAGAATTTAACAGAAAAGTGGGTGGGATCACAGATGGCTTCCATTTCTATATATTTTTTTAAAGATTTATTTATTGATTCTAGAAGGAGAGAGACCACAAGTGGGAGGGGCACAAGGGAGAGGGACAGAAATTCTTAAATAGATCTTAAATAAAGTCCCCACTGAGCAGAGTCCATCATGGGGTTAGACCTCATGACTCCAAGATCATGACCTGAGCCGAAAACAAGAGTTAGACACAACCAATCGCACCACCCAGGCACCCCTGGTTTCCATTTCCATATTTTTATGTCTATTTTTTAAAAATTATCCTACAGTGAACCTACATTACATATGTAACTTAGAAAGAGAACTTGGGGTTTTGGGTTTTATTGGGGGTTTCCGTTTTGTTTAATGTAAATATTGACGGCTTTGACTGACATTTAGGGACTCTTCCTCATTCCTTGCAGTTTCACTGGAGGCTGCTTAGGGCACATGGAGAAAAGCATCAATTTAAAGGTTTGATAGTCATGACACAAAACACACTAGATTAGTAAGTGTACATCTTAATACAGAAAGCAAAGGCAACTTCTTGATCACCATATAAAAGTTTTCTTTTTTTTTTTTTAATTTTATTTATTTATTTGACACAGAGAGCGTTCGCACAAGCACAGGGAGCGGCCGGCAAAGGGAGAGGAAGAAGCAGGCTCCCCACTGAGGAAGGACCCTGGGATCATGACCTGAGCTGAAGGCAGAGAGACTTAATCAACTGAGCAACTTAGGCATCCCCATATAAAGTTTTCTTAATGGGTGTTATTTATTCATCATTCAGTGGCAGGTTGTCCCCACAGGTTGGTTCTACTCTGATGGGTCTACAGGGTCTACAGGGTCCTGCGCTCCTCAGAAACCTGATAACAAAATATCTTTGAGAATTCTTCTTTGCAAGCTTGCCAGCATACTGGAAATTAATGGAAAAGCAGATGAAAATTTTAATTCAGGCCATTATTTTGCAGTAGCTGTAATCCAAAGATTTGTCTTCCTCAAAATATTAAAAATAGATTTACCATGTAATCCCACCATTCCACTTCTGGGTATGGACCAAAAGAATTGAAAGCAGAGACTTGGACAGATATTTGTACATCCATGTCCTTGGTAGCATTTTTCACAACAGCCAAAAGGTAGAAGCAACTCAAGTGTCCAGCCATGGATGAATGTATATGCATGTATGTGGGATGAAAAATGTATTTCATACTGTGGGCCACACACAAAAGTATTTGAAAGCGTCTGTGTTAAAGCATATGTCCAGATACAGGAATTTGGGAAAAAAGGAATTATAAATTAGTTAATTTTTATTCCCGTATCTTTAATAGTAATTAGCAAAACACAGTGGCATGCAAGCCCTTAGAGTTCCTATTTTACTACTTCCCTTTTCAGAAACATATTTCTTTCTGAATTCGCTTCAACACCTCTGCAATCTCCACAGGATTTCCACCTCTCTAGTCCCTTAGTGATAATTACATTTAGACCTACGCTGAAATAAAGTATACTTGAAATTTAAGGAGTAAAGGACATGTTTAGTCAATAAATAATAGATCTCTTGGGTATTTTATTCTACTTAAGTAAACAAAGATTTTCATTATCCTTCCAACACTTTCAATTTTCATGATTGGTTGTAGATATGCCTATGAAAATCTTATCTTTTCAATTTCTTAACCCTTGACAAAGGTTAAGAAGAGACCCCATGGGGACAGTGTTGGAGGATAGCCAACTGACATCAAGTGGAACGATGAACAATCCTGTTAACAGATCTGATTTCCCAAGAAAAGCCAGATATTTCTATTTTTATGTGAACTCTCCTGTTTTTAAATGTTGGCAACCAATTCAAAATAGTTTTAAGCACTTTAAAGGACAAATAAAATGTGTCTGTAAGCAGTCCAGCTTGCAACCGCTTGTTCCAGAAGTCCTCTAGAGAAGACTTAACAACTACTCTTTAGGGAGCCTCCCTAACTTCACCCCTTTCTCACCTCCAGCCCTCCCTTACCCTGGAATTAACAGCTCTTTGATCTGATATATTACAGCAATTTTTATGTATCCTTATCGTGCTCGTTACATTCTGTGAAAGTTTTACTGTTGTTCTTTCTGTTTTCACATACCCATCTGCCTTGCTAAAGATTGCTATAATTTAATGTTGAACCCTGAGCTTGGTGCTTCGTTAGAATTTGAAGAAATCAGTTTGAGCCCCAGCTCTGACAGGACACAACTTTGGTTGAATCCTTTGACCTCTTCAGGTTCAATTTTCACATCTAAAACGTGAATTAATAATAATCATCAATAAAACGGGGCTGCATTACTATCTACAGCACTGGAAATACAGTGAGATATCAGCAGTCCAACCTTCCATGAAGCCCTCGGGAAGAATCCTTGAGTGTAGATAGAGTTTCCAAAAATAATTATGATAATGGGTAGGATATTGAGTGCTTATATGTGCCACGCACCTTCTAGATGCTTTATGTGGTCCCCAAATCTTCATGACAATTCCATATGTTGCTTATCATTATTCACCTTAAAGTAAAGAAAATAAGGCTTAGGGTGGTTGAATGTTACTTCTACTAAGTGGCAGAACTGGAACTGAGATGTTCCACTCCAAAGCCACTATCTTGAGCACACCGCTAACTTGCAGCAGTGTAAAGGCTGAGAATGGGGTCTTTTCCTCTAATCTCTTGGGTTCCTAAGGCAATACAATGGACTTACATTCTCATGTCCTCTATATTCTTTCTATAGAGATGGATGTTCGCATTTGTTTAGGAGAAAAAAATCCATAGGTAGTGGCTGGGCTGGATGGATGGTTGACGGGGAGGACAGGGAAAGGGGTTTGCTAGAAATTGATTTTAAGCAGATTTCTCAAGGCGACAGAGTTTGAAAATTTTTTCACCAAAGGGAAGGAAAGAGCCGAGCAAATATGGAACAGGAGCTCGCTCGTGCCTCCTGGGCCCCCATCCCCACCTACCCCAGCTGTGGACAGCCTGAGCACAAATGCTGGATCACCAGCCAGGCAGGAATTGGGCCAAGGTGACAACTGTCCTGGGAAAGGTAGAGACTGCTCAAACTTCTGGCAAGTCCTTTATCTTGGTGATGGCAAGTCTTCCCATTCATTGTGGAAAGGTCAATACAGGAACCTAATAGGCATCAGCTAATGAGGCTTTACTTGAACTAGCACAGTTCTTACTCTGTTCTTATTTAAAGATTAATCCCTGATCAGTAGTTGGTGTTCTCTTGCATATTTTTAAAAAGATTTATTTATTTACTTTAGAGATGCAGAGAGAGAGTGTGTGTAAGCAGAAAGAGGGGCAGAGTGAGAGAAGCAGACTCCCAACTGAGCACAAGGGTAGGGGTTGGGGGCTCCATCCCAGGACCCGAGATCATGACCTGAGCCCAAACCAAGAATTGGACACTTAATCAACTGAGCCACCCAGGAGCCCCTCTCTTGAACATTTTAAAGGGCATTATTCCCAAAGGAGAGTGGGGAGCACCATTCTACACATAGTTTTGATCTCGTTGCCATTGTGAGTCCTTACCATTTATTTCTAAATAACTTATACAAGAAAAGGAAATAAAACACTCCCAGAGACCTTTACAAATTCAGATAAATTTGTCTGGGGCTTTTGGTTATTTAGTATGTGAAGAGCTGTTTTCACAATCCAGAGCAGTGATCAATGAATGCGATGGCATACCCACAGTAACCTGGGAAGGCTTGGGCAGATGACCTAGCTGAGGAGAAGCCAACACTTGTATCCAAGTTTCTATTTGCTAAAGACAGAAATAGTTTGAAGAGGGAGGGGTCCTGCAGGAACATTTTGAGCAATGCTAAGGAGATAAAAATGACAGGAGCCGTAGTAAACCAGGTTAAACCGGGTGAAAATAGCAGGTGGGGCTTCAAGGGGTGCCAGGGCCAAGAAGAAAGAATTGTCCTCAATCATAGGGCATGCAGTCAGAGGGACACCCTGGGGTAGCCTGTTGGCCAGCCTTCAGTGTCCCACGGAAAAAGCACGGGTTGCTCCAAGCCACTGAGCAGATCTGCCTCCCCTAGGGAGCAAATACTTGCCCAGTAGTCCATACAGTGACCCACTTTTTTTTTTTTTTTTTACATTTTTCAGAAGGAGTGAACATAGCAGTGTACTAACAACTTGAAACCCAGCCTAGCTGACTGGCATCATGGGAGTCAAGCAGCCTGTTTTGTGGATGACATCCAACTCTGAACTGAGATTTCCTTGCTTCCCACTGGTCAGATCAACGTGATGCCTGTGCCTTACAACTCCCATGGGTAAAAAATAAAGAATATTTTGAAAAATCTGTTTCTGAGCATAAGTGTGCCAGCAATTAGGAGACAATCTGTTATTTTGGCTCACTTTATGCTCAAGATAATCCCGTCAGGGACATATCATTCCTTTTGCCTATAGATAAGAAAACCAAGGCATAAAGGGATTAAGTAACCTATCCCAATATGTCAATTTTTTTTTAAAACCTATATAGCTCTAGAATCCAGACGCTTAAACACTAAGCTGCACTCTCTCAATGAGACGATACATGGAAAGTGTTTTGACAGTGCCTGTCATATAGAAATTCAATAAATATTGGCTACTATTATTCTCCTTTTATATACAGACATTTATATTCTAGCTAAAAAGCTGAGATTATTAGTTGACTAAAAATTATTTTAAATAACAGTTTATTAGGGGAGCCTGTGTGGCTCAGTCGGTTAAGTGTCCGAATCATGGTTTTCTCTCAGGTCATGCTCTCAGGGTTGTGGGGTTGATTCCCACATTGGGCTCCCTACTCAATTGGGAGTCTGCTTGAGATTCTCTCACTCCCTCTCTTTCTGTCCCTCCCCTGTGCATGCTTGCTCTCTCTCTCTCTCTCAAATAAATAAATAAATCTTTAAAAAAAAAAAAAAAAGTAACAGTTTATTCCCTGGGAACTTCTACTAGGGTTAGATAATACCTATGGTAGCCAGTCACCAAGAAGGCCCCCAATGGTCCCTGCCTTCTAATATTTACATCCTTGCCTTAAGTCTTCTTCCACACTGTATCAGGGTTGACCTACATGATCAATAATAATAATGAGGAAGTGAAGAATGTCACTCCTAAGGCTAGGTTATAAAGGACATTGTAGCTTTTGAGTTTCTCTCTCAGATCCCTCAGTCTGGGAAAGGTTACAGAACATGTCATGAGTAGCTCTACGAAGACACCCCATGACGAGAACTGAGGCCTTCTGCTTGTAGCCGTTTTGAAAGTGGATCCTCCCCAGTCATGCAGATGACAGCAACCCTGGCCAACATCATGATGGCAACTCCATGAGAGAACCTGAGCCAGAACCATGAGCTAAGCCTCTTCGGTTATTTGGCTGTCAGAAACCATGTGAGATAATAGTTTTGTGAGATAATTATTGTTCAAAAGTACTACATTTGGGGCAATTGTTATACAGCAATACATTAACTAATACATTATCTCCTCTAGAAACCTTCACTGACCACCCCCCATCCCGCCTGGTGTTTTATACTCTCTCTACCTATTCTGACTCACAAGTTTTCATCTTAGCCTTCCCTTCTGGACAATGAGCTCAAGGACAGGAACTAATACTATGCTTGGTCTTTGAATTCCCAGGATCTAGCATAATGCTGTAATTGCTACGGACTTCAATAAGTATATATTATTGGACCGAACTATCTCCACTTACTATCCGTCTTTTTAAAAAAGTAGTTCAGTGAGATTTGGTGAGTGCTGTGAAGTGTGTAAACCTGGTGATTCACATACCTGTACCCCTGGGGATAAAAATATATGTTTATAAAAAATAAAAATTATATTAAAAAAAATAGTTCAGATTTTTCATGAATTAAGGTACTTCTTGCCATCTAAACAATTAGGCCTGCTTTTATTCAGCTAGTTTTTGGTTATTAAAGTTAATACTAAATTTGTATTATCCAGGATCATAGATATGTCTTTTTTATTTATGCAGCAGAATTGTACTAACTTTTAACAGAAGAGGTTAAGTAGTGTTTAAAGTAGCAACATTCCTGCGCTTTCAACACCATCAGGCCATTAGCCCAGAATATTTCTTTTTTTCTAAGTGATATCAAGTACCTGGAAATAAAAACAGCTCACCAATGGAAAAAGTAAAATAATTTCCTAGAAAATATTGTCTGAGTTGAGATTAAATTGATAGTTAGGGCTAAACTAGAGGTTGAACTTTTTTCTTTCTTTCCTTTTTTTTTTTTTTTTTTGACAGAGAGAGAGAACACAAGTAGCCAGAGAGGCAGGCAGAGGAAGCGGGGGGAGCAGACTCCCTGCTGAGCAGAGTGCCCAACGCAGGGCTCGATCCCAGGACCCTGGGATCATGACCTGAGCCGAAGGCAGAGACTTAACCCACTGAGCCACCCAGGTACCCTGAGGTTGAACTTCTTAATTCATATTAAATTCACAGACTAAAACTTTATTGTTATTAAAGATATCAGTTCATTTATGGTTTATTCTGTACTTTGATCCTGTGGAAAGCAAATTCATCATTTTTTCCTAAAATGTCATATAAAACTTGAGTGATCATAACATTTCTTATTTTGTACTTGTAAAATAAGAAATGCCTTAAAGACACATGAACTTCTTAAGTAAATGGAAAGCAGTCCACGTCAATGCATCCTCCATCATGGTCATTACCAAGAATTCACCACTTCTAGGAGGTTCTATGGTCAGGGAACTAACAAAGGCCAACCTCATCATTTCAAAGTTGTCCTCTATCCTTGCTGCAAAATATGCTAAATCCAACAAAGGAATGGACGCCATCCCTGTCAACGTGTCTCCAGATGAAGAGAAGTTTCTCAGCTCTGAGTGATCTGAGGTTCATCTCTGTGCATTGACACAATATACATTCAAAGGTGTGTTTGGGAGGAAGGGGGAAGAAGGTGGGGATCTTGGCACAGAACATTAACTCACCAGTGATGAAGTTGTAGAATCCCACACAAATAATATCCTCAGGTTTATATCCTGTTGCAGTCTGGCTAGGAGGAAATATTTAAAATAAAACAGAGGAGTATTCAACATCAACATGAACAATGCAGTAAGTTCAAGAAGGAAGAGTGAGAATAGAAACTATCTCCTGTACACAGCTTGGAAACTGAGGACTGAAGACTGGAACTATCTAACCTTCCTCTTCTCCCGAACACACACACACACCACACCTCTTACTTAGATTTTTTTTTTTTTTTTTGAGAGGTGGGGCAGAGGGAGAGAGAAAATCATAAGGAGGCTCCACCTCCACACCCCGTGTTAGAGCCTGACACAGAGCTTGATCTCATAACACTGAGATCATGAACTGAGCTGAAATTAAGAGTTGGCTGCTTCACCAGCTGAGCCACCCAGGTGCCCCCCACACCCCTTACTTTCCACAATACATTAACAGACTTTTAATTCTGTTACTCCATCATCTTCATTATCATGCCTTTACTAATTCAGCAGATTCTTGTCCAGGAAGATAACTTGACTATTCTTTATAGGAATTTCCCCAAAAGACCCTTCAATTCTTCAGTAAGAAGCACCAACAGATAGTTAACACCCTAAAGATCTTCAAATCCCTCAACTCAAAATCTTTGTCATGCTGTTTATAATCCTAAACTGTCACATTATTATCCTTACCCAACCAAGCCACCTCACTGGAAGACAACTTTAAATCAAACTTTCAATTTGCAATAAAATCTAACCTTGCCTTTTCCCCTAGGAGACATTACCCAAACTCTGTCTGGGTGGTCATGTCTTACCACAGTAAACAGCTTTGTCATGTCAACAGATCGTGTCGGTGCTATTTGGAGAGCCAGCACTTGACAAGAGCTTAGTATGGGTAGCAATAAACTAAAAGAGTTGGAGACTAATATATGGCCTTTCTGCCAATCCCAGCATTTGCCATAGTATATTCTGAGAGATGTTAGGAGATACTACTTTTGTTTAAAAGAAAAATGTTTCTGTGGCCAAACAATTTGAGAACTGCTGAGTTAAGGATAAAACCATTATTTCTTTACTGCAGGACTTCTCAGGGCCTTTAGTGTACCACTCAGTATCAAAAACATCCAAGAGGGAGTTATTAATATATAGCCCAAACATATTTAAATGATTTCTCCTAGAGCAGCTCACTAAATTCTCACTGCATACCATAGGGGTGATGGATAATTTTATCTAACCTTTCACCCTGCGTTTATCCACAGACCATTATAAGACAATATGGCCAGAAAGTAAAATAAATGACTGCAGCTGTTTTAGGGCTCAGCATCAGCTTCAGGATGATTTCAGGGCTGTCTTGAGTTGTGTAATGAAGACGATGAAGGAAATGGATCAGCCTGAGTCCCACCAGCCTGAGGTCTCTATGTCCTGAGCCACGCTTTGGTGATTCCAGCCCTCCCCATGAAACGGAATGCTAGCTGTCCAACATCCTGCTGGGAGCTCCTTAAGGCTTGCCCACACTTACGAGTGCCAGACATCAACTGGCTAAATCTTCCAAGTTGGCGATCCTTGCTTAAAGGAAGTCTCCCTTGGCACAGACTCCTTAAAGGGAGGAGGCACCTGGCATATTCTGCCTCAGTAACAGCTAAAATCCTTGGACTGGTATCTTTATTTTGCTGTGCCTTTTACTGAGATCTCCACTGAAAGGACATTCTTTAAGTCAGCACTTTCAGCTCTGACTTCCTTAGTTTGGGTTGAGGAGAGGAAACTGGTTCTCTTCACTTCTCAGAGCCTCTCTGCCTGCCTCTCTACCATTTGTGATCTCTCTGTGTCAAATAAATAAATAAAATCTTAAAAAAAAAAAAAAAAAAAGGTGAAGCAGGGGGTCAGTGGCAGGGCTGGAGGTGAACACAGTCCATATATCTGACCACACTACCATTATCCTACATCTTCCATACCTGCCCTACTAGTGAGAAAACCAAAACTCAAAGAAGTGTCTCACTCAAAAGCACACAGGAAGGGGCAGAACTGAGACCAGAATCCCTGTCTGCCTATAAGTCCTTGTTTTCTCTCTAAACCAACAGTTCTTAAAGCACAGTGCCCAGACCAGCACATCAGTGTCAGTTGAGAATCTGCAGAAATGCACATTCTTGGACCCCACCCCAGACCCACCAAATCTGAAACTCTGCTGTGGAGCCCAACAATCTCTGTTGTAGGAAGACCTCCAGCTGATGGCAATGCAGACTGAGGTTTGGGAAGCCCTGCTTTACGCCGTGCTACCTTCTATAGAGCACTGAAGCTTGAGGGAAGGACTATGCTGCCCAGGGGTTAGAGGCTCTGAGAAGTGAAGAGAACCAGCAGGTACCACTAACTGCCTTGCTAGGAGAGAACTTGGATTGGAGCCAGCATATTTCATTGGCTTGTCAATAGCCAGGCCACTGGTTACTCTTTTTCGCCTTAACTATTCTTGGGGCAGAAAAAAAATAGTCTGTGGTCCAGTCTGTGGTCAAGAGGAAGACAGGTCCTCTCCTTGGCCATTGACTTCTCAGATACAGAGACTCTCAATGCATTTCAGTTCAATGTTTTGCCACTTTTGCCTGCCTGCTCTGTCCATTCCCACTTGTAACCCTTCTTGTCTTTAAGCTCCTTCCTCTTTGGGAGGAAAGACTTCAGTGGCAACACGGTCAGCTGATGTGCTGCCCTCCTCGTTGGCACCAGTGCAATGAAAAAAATTCTTGTAATTCTCGAGGCCCTCCCTTCTAATGATGAAAGGGAAGGATGGGAGCCCCCCACTGCCCAGCTGGGCCCAGGGCGGGCACTGGGGGGTGGGGGGAATATAATGAGGAAAATAAAAGAAAGAAAGAAAGAAAGAAAGAAAGAAAGAAAGAAAGAAAGAAAGAAAGATTCTTACAATTCTGAAATCAAACTTTTTTTTTTCCTTTTTTGCTCCAAGGGTCAATTCAGTAGCTACACATTCATGTTTTCCTCACCCACTGCGTCTTTGAAATATTTAGGATCCCAGCTTTCCTCTGAATCAAGCTGCTGTCAAGAGGTTCCGTGTATGTACAGGAGACAGAGCAATAAATTGATGTTTACAGAGAACAAAGGGAAGTTAAGGAATCTTTGATGGCTCAGGGTGGGAGCCTGAAAGGCCTTTGACGTAAGACAAGGAGTTTGTGGCCAATAGCTGTACCACAGGGGAAAGGGAGAGAGCCACAGATATGAGCGGAGAAGCTAAGCTGGGTCAGAGGTGCTGATTTGCCGTCGGGGATCAAATGCATACTACTTTTAAAAAGCATTGTCCAGATACGCCTGGGTGGCTCAGTTGGTTAAGCAGCTGCCTTTGGCTCAGATCATGATCCCAGCGTCCTGAGATCGAGTCCCACATCGGGCTCCTTGCTCAGCAGGGAGCCTGCTTCTTCCTCTGCCTGCCGTTCTGTCTGCCTGTGCTCGCTCTCTTCCCTCTCTCTCTCTGATAAATAAATAAAAATCTTCAAAAAATAAATAAATAAATAAAAAGCATTGTCCATTCTTAACACAAGTTAATGTGAGCTCACTGAGTTTCTTTAGGACACACATCCCAGGGCAAGGTCGACATGGAGTGCTCTATTTTGGCTTCCAAGCTGAGGGCGAGGGGTCTGCTGTGGGACAACATGTATACTGACTACAGTTGCAAGGAGAGTGTGCAAGAGCGAACCATCTCTGTGCTTGCCTCTGGATGGTTTCCAGGGATCTATCAGTCTGTTGGTTTGTTTTATGCTTGATCTGGAATCTTGGTTTTTACTGGCCCACGCCGAAACCAGTTAGTACCAGAAAGGGCACCATAGTAAGAATCAGCATTTAAAAAAAAAAAAAAAAAGTAAGTGCAGTGTTGAGTACAGACATTAGACTCGGGGAGAACATTAGATCTCGGTGGGTTGTCCCGAGGGTTAAATGAGAATATGCATGTAACTGTGGCTGCCTGTCAGCTAGGATTGTTCAATTCACACTCCCTGGGAGTTCAGTGGGGACCTGGCCCTGTGCTGGCAGGCTCCACGAGGTCCAGAGGGGCACTCTGTGGGGACAGGCTTGGTTTCCACCATCACCAGCCCTGCCTCCCAACCTGGCCCAGTGCATCTGGATAAACTCTATAAGCCCCTAAACCTCCATATTTCCTCATCTAAAGAAATACATGTTTTCCGGGGGATCGTGGGGAACAAGTGAAGGAGATCCCCTGAAAATTTCAAACTATTATGCCAGGCTAACAAAAGATAGCACCAAAATGTGTTATATGAGTAAAATACCTACTTTTTAACTTCTGATATTCATACTGGTTGAATTTTTCTGCTAGGGTATAATAGAAGGAACCTCTAAATCAGGAATTAGGCCCAAATTTAGGTCCTGGTTCTGCAATTCTAACCCTTATTAGCTGTGCAACTTTGAGCTAGTCACTTAACTTCCCTGGGCCTCAGTTTCCTTATCTAAGAACCTAGGCTAACGTTATCTACCCCACATGTTGTTGAGGACAGGCCGAATAGCTTCTCCCTCTCCATCTGGAATGGCTGTACCCTTACCACCTAGAAACCACAATCTGGTTTCCTCTCACCACCCTAAGATTGCTGCCCACAAGTATCCAGTTTGGTATGGGCGTATTATAAGAATAGGAATTATAATGAAATTCATCATTTACTGGACACTTAATGCATGTTAAAGACTTCGTGCATATTATAGCAAATAGTCCTCACAACTCTGCAAAGTAGAAATTACCCTTCTCAGCTTGGAGGCAGGCCCACAGAGGTCATTCTGTGGAAGTCACAGAGCTAGTAACCTGAGATTTTGACCCACACCTGAGTCCACACACTTAATTACTGCAATTATCACTGCTCTCTTCTTTTGCATACTCCTTGAACAAAGAATGCAATCTACCTGGACTGAAGATCTCAAATCCTGACTCCTAAATCTTCATATTAAACCGCATGGAAAATTTCTACCATACTATTTAAATTATAATCTGCTTTCCCACCCTCCGGCCTCCAAAATAACTGCCATTATAAAAAAACCTGATGTAACGTAATCTCAACCTTAAAAGTTATAAAAAGTCTCCATCATAAATGACAGATAATGTTTCTAGAATGAAATCTATTTTGGTTAGTTCTAAGGTTTTTGAAAATATTTGACGTATAATATGCAACACACAGACACACAGAATCCTTAAAGCTTTTTTTTTTCCCCCCACAAAGCCACAGAGAAAAATTTTCCCAGGACCCAAGCTCAGGATATTCCTGATACCAGAGGCCTCCACAAGTTGGGCGGCTGTCAGTGGGACAGAGAAGCTGCCAAGAAGCCAGGCCATTTCCACTCCACATTTGGTATGAGGCCAGAGTGCTGTCTCTCAGCTTTTAGAAAGACCTCCCAGGGTGAGGTGGACCCAGCAATGACCATATGTGACCATCATGGCCTGCAGGGTGGAGAGAAAAGGTAAAAGCCTTTTAAATGGACAAGATCTTATCTGAAAAAGCTGGAAAACTCTTTTTCCAATGCAAAAACAGAACCAGTCCAAACTAATCTTTACTTGAGGAGGCAGGGAGTCCAAGTTCAATAGTCCCGGTCATGGTAATCAGTTTCTAAGGAGGATCCTGTCCTTACGCTGTGAGCCTTATACAGCCGGCTCCGTCCTACAGGGTTGGTCACGGTATGTTTATCTTGCATTATTCCCAAGTGAATCCCAAGGAATGTTATGATCAGCTTGGTAAAATCCCATGCCACGGAGGCCCATGCATGGGTGTGCCATGTGACACAGTGTTGATCTAGTACATTGAAAAAGGAAAGTTGAAACAATATGAAAGGAGAGGCTTTTTAATGTCTTGTGCTTTAGTAGATTTTACATCTATAGGCTTTTGTAGAAGGATATCGTTGGCCTCTAGTATGGCATCGGGGTCGAGGCAGTGGAAAGGGAAGTGCCTAAAGTCATTGTGAGTCCCTAGTTCATTCTTTCAGCAACTATTTAGGATGGGCCCACCACATATCAGGTAAGGTGCTATGTGCTACGGATATAAATGCCCAGGAAGGAGGCATCACTCATACTCTCTTGAAACTTGGTATCTAGTGGGGAGTCAGTCAACAATCAAGTAACTGCATACATCTATGAAAAACTGAAGCTGTGACAAATGCTAAGAAGGAGTGGTCATGGTCTTTTAAGAAGTTAAGAAAACCTGACTTAGAGAGATCAGTGAAGGCTTCCCTGAGAAAGCAATGCTCCCACTGAGACCTAAAGGATGAGTAGGTATTAGCTAGATAGAACAAGAGGGGGAGAGGCTGAGAGGTAAAGTCTTGACCAAGGGACTAGCAGATGGAAAGACTTTGTGTTGAGAGGGGGCCATCTTGGTGGGAAGACAGAAGAGATCTGACCTAAGTGTCACCAGAAAAGCCCACAGGTCCCTAAACACCTCTGCCCTCTGATGTCTAAATCCTACTACCATTATTAAGGCATGCTTCGGGTTAAGATTGTTTTCCTCTTCAAGGGCTCTTTCATGCTCAGAAGAATAAACTATTAAGGCAAATGAATGATTTTATCTATTCAGTTTTCTTCCTAACAGCACAGGTCATGGCCACAAGTCCTTGAGATTTGTTCAGGGGTTTGGATTGCTGGTGTTAAAATACACACACACGCACACACTCACATATTTTATGATACTCTGATGGATAGTGCTAGCAATCAGGCATTTAGTGAGGGGAGTTTCTATAAAATGAAAGGAAAAACAAAGATTGTTAGAAACCCGGTTTCTGAGTCCAGAGGGGCAGCCAGTCAAGATTTTTAGCCTTGAACTTGAAGCATCTTCAGAAGGTGGACTGAGGATGGCAGTGCCCAACTGATTAATTCTCCTGGTTTGGAGTCTGAATGCCTCTGCTGATGGTATCAGGTGCTCCAGGGAACTTTCTGAACAGTGCACACAGCAGATAGCATGAAAGTTGCCCAGACATAATCTGTTGTCATTTCTCTTTTAAGTTTCTATCAAGTCATCCAGCTTCAGCTTATAGGACTTCAGGAAAAGGGCAATCTTTTTTCTTCTTCTTCTTCTTTATTTTAGTTAGTTTTTTTTTTTTTTAAAGATTTTACTTATTTATTTGACATACAGAGAGAGATCATAAATAGGCAGAAAGGCAGGCAGGGGCGGGGTGGGGTGGGGGAAGCAGGCTCCCCGCTGAGCAGAGAGCCCGATGCGGGGCTCAATCCCAGGACACCCTGTGACCATGACCTGAGCCAAAGACAGAGGCTTAACCCACTGAGTCACCCAGGTGCCCCTTTATTTCAGTTTTTATTTTAATTCCAGGAAAAGGCAGTCTTAATCCCAAATCAGGAGAGAGGAAAAAAACTAGAAACTTTAATTGGGAGAGTTGTAACCAGATAGTAGAGCAAAAGAAAAGAATTCAGGAATTAGTAAGGATTGGCAAAATATGCAAGACAGAGCCCACAGGGTGCACTATAGTTTTCCACCAAAACAAAAAACCAAATTCTTTTCTATAGTCAGTCCCATTTCTCCATTTCAAAAATAATCAAAGACTAATTTGTTTGTGAAGTAAGTGTGGTCTCATTACTCTTGGCCTGATTATTTATATAAGTGCAACAAGAGCTTGCATAGGCCCAGATTTGAGTTTGCTGTGCTGGAACTTTTCATTAAAAATTCCAGATGGGACTTTTAAAAACCTCTCAAGGGGCACCTGGGTGGCTCAGTTGGTTAAGTGATCGCCTTCAACTCAAGTCATGATCCTGGAGATTGAGTCCCACGTTCAGCTCCCGCTCAGTGGGGAATCTGTTTTTCCCTCTGACCATTCCCCGCCTCGTGCTCCTCTCTCATTCTCTCTCAAATAAATAAATAAAATCTTTAAAAAAATAAAAAATAAAAGCCTCTTAAGGCTAAGAAGCCAAGCCAAGAACTCACTATCATATTTTACCTACAATATCTACTGATTTGGGTGGATTCCTCTCTATTCAGTATCCCCCAAATATTCTAGGAATCCTGGGTCTGCCAAAAAGTGACCTTCCTTACTCACCTGTAAGGTGGGGAATGCTGTAAGCCAGATACAGGTCAGCTTTTCTAAGGGGAGGAGGAGCTTATAAGCACTGGCTCCTTAAAAAATCAACCTTAGTTCCTTAAAGCTGTCGGGTCTTATCTGATTTTAAGTACATCATTCTCAAATATGACATTCTAAGTCAAAGCCTTGTTAATATAACCATGTTTCTAATTGTGTCTTCCTACAAGAACAGATTCTTATTGAACTTATGCAAATAACTACATTGTTATGAAAATAAGAATGCTAAGAGTTTCCACATTCTGGAAGGATCAAGCAGAGAAAAAAGGTAAATGTTTCAATGCTGTTTACAAAAGTGTAATATTGCAAATTTCTAAGAATTTCACACAATCTGGAATATCTGTATTAGTCATATATATCCATACACAGATACCTAAGATGTATCATCATTTCTTATTTAACAATACTTCCCACATAATTTAACATACCAAATAATTCTAATTAGCTTAGATCTCTCTTTTACAAAGTGAGACAGAATACAGGAGTGCTCTGGGAAATCTCAAAGTTAGTTTGGAGTAAAAAAGACTCCAGAATGTGATGTTGGAAAATTGTCAAAAATGTCAAAAAGTTTGAAACTTGACTACACAGGCTCACAAGTCACCATGAAACAATACTTAGTTATCCATTTAACCAAAGTGATAATTAAAAGACTTCAAGGGCAAATATAGAAAATCACATAGTTGTGTGTATGTGTATATATATATATACACATATATATATATATACACACACACAAGTACTCTCATTATTAAAAGGTATATATATATACATATACAAGTAGTCTCATTATTAAAAGGTATATATATATACATTCACATATATATGAGAATATATATATTATATGTATATACAATATGATATGTATTATATATACTATCATTATTAAAAGGTATATATACCTTTTAATAATAAGAATACTTGGGTTGGGGGAGGAGTCAAGATGGCGGAGAAGTAGCAGGCTGAGACTACTTCAGCTAGCAGGAGATCAGCTAGATAGCTTATCTAAAGATTGCAAACACCTACAAATCCATCGGCAGATCGAAGAGAAGAAGAACAGCAATTCTGGAAACAGAAAAACAACCACTTTCTGAAAGGTAGGACTGGTGGAGAAGTGAATCCAAAGCGACAGGAAGATAGACCCCGGGGGGAGGGGCCGGCTCCCGGCAAACGGCGGAGCAATGGAGCACAAAATCAGGACTTTTAAAAGTCTGTTCCGCTGAGGGACATCGATCCAGAGGCTAAACCGGGGTAAAGCCCACGTGGGGTCAGCGTGGCCTCAGGTCCTGCAGGGTCACAGAAGGATCGAGGCTATCTGAGTGTGGCAGAGTTTACAGGTATTAGAACGGGGAAGCCAGCTACAGAGACAGAGACGACAGTGAGCTCACAGCTCGGGGGTACCTTGAGCCAGTTGCGGGCTCGGTGAGCTCAGAGCGCTACTGGAGGTCAGGCAGACAGGAGTCACTTGATGATGTTCTCTGAGGGCACACTGAGGAGTGGAGCCCCGGGCTCCCGGCTCCTCCAGGTGGGAGACCAGGAGGCCGCCATTTGTATTCCCGTCCTCCGGAACTCTACGGAAAGCGCTCAGGGAACAAAAGCTCCTGAAAGCAAACCCGAGCGGATTACTCACCCCGGCCCCTGATAAGGGCGGTGCAATTCCGCCTGGGGCAAAGACACTTCAGAATCACTACAACAGGCCCCTCCCCCAGAATATCAACAAGAAATCCAGCCAAGACCAAGTTCACCAACCAAGGAGTGCAGTTTCAATACCAAGGAGAGCAGCAGAATTCCAGAGGAGGAGAAAGCAAAGCACGGAACTCATGGCTTTCTCCCTATAATTCTTTAGTATTGCAGTTAATTTAATTTTTTTTCTTGTTCATTTTTTTCTCTTCTGCTAAAATTTTTTTAACTTTTACCCTTTTCTTTTTTAACGTTTTTTTAACTAGTTTATCTAATATATATATTTTTTCTTTTTATACTTTTTTTATTTGTTTTCTTTTTTAATTCTTTTCTTTCCTTCCTTTTTTTTTTTTTTTCCTTTCTTTCTTTCTGAACCTCTTTTTATACCCTTTCTCCCACATCACGCTTTGGGATCTCTTCTGATTTGGTTAAAGCATATTTTCCTGGGGTTGTTGCCACCCTTTTAGTATTTTACTTGCTCCTTCATATACTTTTATCTGGACAAAATGACAAGGCAGAAAAATTCACCACAAAAAAAAGAACAAGAGGCAGTACCGAAGGCTAGGGTCCTAATCAATACAGACATTGGTAATATGTCAGATCTAGAGTTCAGAATGACAATTCTCAAGGTTCTAGCCGGGCTCGAAAAAGGCATGGAAGATATTAGAGAAACCCTCTCTGGAGATATAAAAGCCCTTTCTGGAGAAATAAAAGAACTAAAATCAAACCAAGTTGAAATCAAAAAAGCTATTAATGAGGTGCAATCAAAAATGGAGGCTCTCACTGCTAGGATAAATGAGGCAGAAGAAAGAATTAGCGATATAGAAGACCAAATGACAGAGAATAAAGAAGCTGAGCAAAAGAGGGAGAAACAGCTACTGCACCACGAGGGGAGAATTCGAGAGATAAGTGACACCATAAGACGAAACAACATTAGAATAATTGGGATTCGACAAGAAGAAGAAAGAGAGAGGGAAGCAGAAGGTATACTGGAGAGAATTATTGGGGAGAATTTCCCCAAATGGCAAAGGGAACAAGCATCAAAATTCAGGAGGTTCAGAAAACGCCCCTCAAAATCAATAAGAATAGGCCCACACCTCGTCACCTAATAGTAAAATTTACAAGCCTTAGTGACAAAGAGAAAATCCTTAAAGCAGCCTGGGAAAAGAAGTCTGTAACATACAATGGTAAAAATATTAGATTGGCAGCAGACTTGTCCACAGAGACCTGGCAGGCCAGAAAGAGCTGGCATGATATTTTCAGAGCACTAAATGAGAAAAACATGCAGCCCAGAATACTATATCCAGCTAGGCTATCATTGAAAATAGAAGGAGAGATTAAAAGCTTCCAGGACAAACAAAAACTGAAAGAATTTGCAAACACCAAACCAGCTCTACAGGAAATATTGAAAGGGGTCCTCTAAGCAAAGAGAGAGCCTACAAGTGGTAGATAAGAAAGGAACAGAGACAATACAGAGTAACAGTCAACTTACAGGCAATACAATGGCATTAAATTCATATCTCTCAATAGTTACCCTGAATGTTAATGGGCTAAATGCCCCAATCAAAAGACACAGGGTATCGGAATGGATAAAAAAACAAAACCCATCTATATGTTGCCTACAAGAAACACATTTTAAGCCCAAAGACACCTCCAGATTTAAAGTGAGGGGGTGGAAAAGAATTTACCATGCTAATGGACATCAGAAGAAAGCAGGAGTGGCAATCCTTATATCAGATCAATTAGATTTTAAGCCAAAGACTATAATAAGAGATAAGGAAGGACATTATATCATACTCAAAGGGTCTGTTCAACAAGAAGATCTAACAATTTTAAATGTCTATGCCCCCAACGTGGGAGCAGCCAACTATATAAACCAATTAATAATAAAATCAAAGAAACACATCAACAATAATACAATAATACTAGGGGACTTTAACACTCCCCTCACTGAAATGGACAGATCATCCAAGCAAAAGATCAGCAAGGAAATAAAGGCCTTAAATGACACACTGGACCAGATGGACATCACAGATATATTCAGAACATTTCATCGCAAAGCAACAGAATACACATTCTTCTTTAGTGCGAATGGAACATTCTCCAGAATAGATCACATCCTCGGTCCTATATCAGGACTCAACCAGTATCAAAAGATTGGGATCATTCCCTGCATATTTTCAGACCACAATGCTCTGAAGCTAGAACTCAACCACAAGAGGAAGTTTGGAAAGAACCCAAATACATGGAGACTAAACAGCATTCTTCTAAAGAATGAATGGGTCAACCAGGAAATTAAAGAAGAATTGAAAAAAATCATGGAAACAAATGATAATGAAAACACAATGATTCAAAATCTGTGGGACACAACAAAGGCAGTCCTGAGAGGAAAATATATAGCAGTACAAGCCTTTCTCAAGAAACAAGAAAGGTCTCAGGTACACAACCTAACCGTACACCTAAAGGAGCTGGAGAAAGAACAAGAAAGAAACCCTAAACCCAGCAGGAGAAGAGAAATGATAAAGATCAGAGCAGAAATCAATGAAATAGAAACCAAAAAAAAAAAAAAAAAAAAAAAAAAACAATAGAACAAATTAACAAAACTAGGAGCTGGTTCTTTGAAAGAATTAATAAAATTGATAAACCCCTGGCCAGACTTATCAAGAAGAAAAGAGAAAGGACCCAAATAAATAAAATCATGAATGAAAGAGGAGAGATCACAACTAACACCAAAGAAATGCAAACTATTATAAGAACATACTATGAGCAACTCTATGCCAACAAATTTGACAATCTGGAAGAAATGGATGCATTCCTAGAAACATATAAACTACCAAAACTGAACCAGGAAGAAATAGAAAGCCTGAACAGACCCATAACCAGTAAGGAGATTGAAACAGTCATTAAAAATCTCCAAACAAACAAAAGCCCAGGGCCAGACGGCTTCCCGGGGGAATTCTACCAAACATTTAAAGAAGAACTAATTCCTATTCTCCTGAAACTGTTCCAAAAAATAGAAATAGAAGTAAAACTTCCAAACTCATTTTATGAGGCCAGCATCACTTTGATCCCAAAACCAGACAAGGGTCCAATAAAAAAAGAGAGGTATAGACCAATATCCTTGATGAACACAGATGCGAAAATTCTCACCAAAATAATAGCCAATAGGATTCAACAGTACATTAAAAGTACATTCACCACGACCTGGATTTATGCCAGGGCTGCAAGGTTGGTTCAACATCCGCAAATCAATCAATGTGATACAACACATCAATAAAAGAAAGAACAAGAACCATATGATACTCTCAATAGATGCTGAAAAAGCATTTGACAAAGTACAGCATCCCTTCCTGATCAAAACTCTTCAAAGTGTAGGGATAGAGGGCACATACCTCAATATTATCAAAGTCATTTATGAAAAACCCACCGCAAATATCATTCTAAATGGAGAAAAACTGAAAGCTTTTCCACTAAGGTCAGGAACACGGCAGGGATGTCCATTATCACCACTGCTATTCAACATAGTACTAGAAGTCCTAGCCTCAGCAATCAGACAACAAAAGGAAATTAAAGGCATCCAAATCAGCAAAGAAGAAGTCAAACTATCACTCTTCGCAGATGATATGATACTATATGTGGAAAACCCAAAAGACTCCACTCCAAATCTGCTAGAACTTGTACAGGAATTCAGTAAAGTGTCAAGATATAAAATCAAAGCAATGAAATCAGTTGCATTTCTCTACACCAACAACAAGACAGAAGAAAGAGAAATTAAGGAGTCAATCCCATTTACAATTGCACCCAAAACCATAAGATATCTAGGAATAAACCTAACCAAAGAGGCACAGAATCTATACTCAGAAAACTATAAAGTACTCATGAAAGAAATTGAAGAAGACACAAAGAAATGGAAAAATGTTCCATGCTCCTGGATTGGAAGAATAAATATTGTGAAAATGTCTATGCTACCTAAAGCAATCTACACATTTAATGCAATTCCTATCAAAGTACCATCCATCTTTTTCAAAGAAATGGAACAAAGAACACTAAAATTTATATGGAACCAGAAAAGACCTCGAATAGCCAAAGGAATATTGAAAAAGAAAGCCAACGTTGGTGGCATCACAATTCCGGACTTCAAGCTCTATCACAAAGCTGTCATCATCAAGACAGCATGGTACTGGCACAAAAACAGACACATAGATCAATGGAACAAAATAGAGAGCCCAGAAATAGACCCTCAACTCTATGGTCAACTAATCTTCGACAAAGCAGGAAAGAATGTCTAATGGAAAAAAGACAGGCTCTTCAATAAATGGTATCGGGAAAATTGGACAGCCACATGCAGAAAAATGAAATTGGACCATTTCCTTACACCACACACAAAAATAGACTCAAAATGGATGAAGGACGTCAATGTGAGAAAGGAATCCATCAAAATCCTTGAGGAGAACACAGGCAGCAACCTCTTCGACCTCAACAGCAGCAACATCTTCCTAGGAACATCACCAAAGGCAAGGGAAGCAAGGACAAAAATGAACTATTGGGACTTCATCAAGATCAAAAGCTTTTGCACAGCAAAGGAAACAGTTAACAAAACCAAAAGACAACTGACAGAATGGGAGAAGATATTTGCAAACGACATATCAGATAAAGGGCTAGTGTCCAAAGTCTATAAAGAACTTAGCAAACTCAACACCCAAAGAACAAATAATCCAATCAAGAAATGGGCAGAGGACATGAACAGACATTTCTGCAAAGAAGACATCCACATGGCCTACAGACACATGAAAAAGTGCTCCATATCAGTCGGCATCAGGGAAATACAAATCAAAACCACAAGGAGATATCACCTCACACCAGTCAGAATGGCTAAAATTAACAAGTCAGGAAATGACAGATGCTGGTGAGGATGCGGAGAAAGGGGAACCCTCCTACACTGTTGGTGGGAATGCAAGCTGGTGCAATCTCTCTGGAAAACAACATGGAGGTTCCTCAAAATGTTGAAAATAGAACTACCCTATGACCCAGTAATTGCACTACTGGGTATTTACCCTAAAGATACAAACGTAGTGATCCGAAGGGGCACATGCACCCGAATGTTTATAGCAGCAATGTCCACAATAGCCAAACTATGGAAAGAACTTAGATGTTCATCCACAGATGAATGGATAAAGAAGATGTGGTATATATATATACAATGGAATACTATGCAACCATCAAAAGAAATCTTGCCATTTGCAACAACATGGGTGGAACTAGAGCATATCCTGCTTAGCGAAATAAGTCAGTCGGAGAAAGACAACTCTCATAGGATCTCCCTGATATGAGGAAGTGGTGATGCAACATGGGGACTTAAGGGGGTAGGAGAAGAATAAATGAAACAAGATGGGATTGGGAGGGAGACAAACCATAAGTGACTCTTAAACTCACAAAACAAACTGAGGGTTGCTGGGGGGGGGGGGGCGTTGGGAGAAGGGCGGTGGCATTATGGACATTGGGGAGGGTATGTGCTTTGGTGAGTGCTGTGAAGTGTGTAAACTTGGTGATTCACAGACCTGTAACCCTGGGGATAAAAATATACTATATGTTTATAAAAATAAATAAATAAAAAGAATACTTGGGTTTTCTTAAGTAATCAATGACTGATAAAGACAACATGAAGCACAGGAAATTATTTTAGGACACAAAATCCTGATTGCCCAGGCAGATTATTTAAAATGTAAGGAAAAATTTTTTACACTGTTTTATTAAGAGCAAACCAATAATCTAAGAAAACTTTGTTTTAACAGAGAGAGAAAACCAAGTTCTAATTTTGTGTCAGTATACTAGCTAGTAATAAAAAGGCTAATTTTTTTAAAAGCCCATATAAATAAATCCATCCAGTCTTGGCAAGTTTTGATCACCCACAAAAAAAAAATTTCTTTTCCAAGATTCCTTTTCCATAAACCTTCTAAAAACTTTTTTTATTCATTCAGTTTTTGTCCTACTCTGTCTTATTTCTAAGTCTGGAACAATTAGTCATTCTATTTCAACAAAATTTCACTTTTTCCTTTAACAAAAACACATGCTTCATACTTTCACTTATCAAAAACACATCTTAATTTCCTTGCACAGCCTTGCTTTTTTATTTACTTTTATTATTTCTTGTAGATTCATTTACACAACATAGATATAGAATCTTTAACCATTAGTAACCCTAGTTTTCAGTGAAAACCAGGCATCAGGCAGTTGTGAACTGTCACATATTATCATTCTGTAGCAAATTTATGAACATATCATTTCATAATTCTCTAGAGGTGTTATCTTTCTCATACTTTAATTTTTCATGTTTATTAACAGACTGAAATATATTTAGTTTCTCTATCCTGTAAAAAAACAAGATTCCAAAAGTAGATAAACTTATGTTTGGCAATTAACATTTCAATGTTTTATCTTTCTTGGAAATAATCTAGCTATTCAATGAATATCTGTCATTTAACTGAGCTAAGATTTCAAGTTATCAGAAAGATTTTTGCAACTTTTTTTTTTAATTCCAGCATAGGGGAATTCCAGCCACCTGGGTGGCACAGGTGGTTGAGTGTCAGACTCTTGAGTTGGGCTCAGGTCATGATCTCAGGGTTGTTAGATCAAGCCCCTCTTTAGGCTCTGAACTCAGCCAGGAGTCTGCTTGAGATTATCTCTCTCCCTCCCCCATTATCCCCCTCATGCTGATGCTTTCTCTTTCTCAAATAAATTTTAAAATCTTCTTTAAAAATTCAGTAGCATTAATATAACAGTGTAATATTATATATATAACATTATATAAAATAACATTATAATGTTATAATATATAAATTATATAAAATATAACTGTTATATTAGTTTCAGGTGTACAATATAGTGATTCAACATGTCCATACAATAACCTATGCTCATCACAAGTCCCTCCTTAATCCCATCATCCGTTTCACCCTTCCCGCTACCCATCTCCCCTCTGGTGACCATCAGTTGGATCTCTATAGTTAAGAGTCTGTTTCTTGGTTTGTCTCTCTCAGTCCCTTTTCCCCTTCACTCATTTGTTTTGTTTCTTAAATTCCACAGACGAGTGAAATCACTGGTATTTGTTTCTCTCTGACTTATTTTACTTAGCATTATACTCTCTAGTTGCATCCATGTCACTACAAATGGAAGATTTCATTCCTTTTATGGCTGAATAATGTTCCATGGTATATGCATACGACATCCTTTTTATCCATTCATTTATTAATGGACACTTGGGCTACTTCCATAATGTGATTATTATAAATAATGTGGCTATAATCATAGGGATGCATGTATCCCTTTGAATTAGTGTTTTTGTATTTTGGGGGGTAAATACTCACATGTGCAATTTCTGGATCATAAGATAGTTCTATTTTTAATTTTTTGAGGAACCCATACTGTTTTCCAGAGTGGCTATACTACTTTGCATTCCCACCACCAGTCCAAGAGGGTTCCTTTTTTACCCCACATTATCATTTGTTTCTTGTGTTTTTGATTTTAACCACTCTGACAGGTATGAGGTGATATCTCATTATGGTTTTGATCTGCATTTCCCTGATGATGAGTGATGTTGAGCATATTTTCATGTGTCTGTTAGCCATATGGATGTCTTGCTTAGAGAAATGTCTGTTTATGTCTTCTGCTCATTTTTTAATTGGATTATTTGTTTTGGGGGTGTTGAGTTGTATCAGTTCTTTATATGTTTTAGATACTAACTCTTTATGAGATATGTCATTTGCAAATATCTTCTTCCATCCAATAGGTTGCCTTTAGTTTTCTTTTTTTATTGTTTCCTTTGCTGTGCAGAAGCTTTATTTTGATGTAGTCCAATAATTTATTTTTGCTTTTGTTTCCCATGCCTTAGGAGACATATCTAGAAAAATGTTGCTATGGCCAATGTTAGAGAAATTACTGCCTGTACTCCCTGCTAGGATTGTTATGGGTTCAGGCCTCATATTTAGGTCGTTAACCCATTTTCAGCTTGTTTTTGTGTATGGCGTAAGGAAATAGTCCAGTTTCATTTTTTGCATGTAGCTGTCCAATTTTCCCAACACCATTTGTTGAAGAGAGTGTCTTTTTCCCATTGAATATTCTTTCCTGCTTTACCAAAGATTAATTGACCATATAATTGGGTTTTTTTCTCAGTTTGTTCTATTCTGTTCTATTCCTATTCTGTTCTATTGACCTATGATCTATCTGTCTATCTCTGTGCCAGGACCATAACATTTTGATTACTATAGTTTTGCAATACAACTTTAAGTCTGGGATTGTAATACCTCCAGTTTTGTTCTTTCCAAGATTGCTTTTGCTATTTGGGGTCTTTTGTGGTTCCATACAAATCTAATTTCTTATTCTAGTTCTATGAAAAATGCCACCAGTATTTTGATACAGTTTGCATTAAATCTGTAGATAGCTTTGAGTAGTAGAGACATTTTGACATTTGTTCTCCCAATCCATGACTATGGCATGTTTTTCCCTTCTTTGTGTCATCTACAATTTCTTTCAACAGTGTTTTACAGTTTTCATCATACAAGTCTTTCTCCTCTTTGGTTCAGTTTATTCCCTGGTATCTGATTATTTTTGGTGCAATTATAAATGGGATTGTTTTCTTAACTTCTATTTCTGCTGCTTCATTTTTAGTGTATAGAAATGCAACAGATTTCTGCACATTGATTTGTATCCTACAACTTTATTTAATTCAGATCATACATGTGATCTGTACTGGAGAATGTTTCTGTATGCACTTGAAAAGAATGTGTAGGGGTGCCTGGGTGGCTCAGTCAGTTAAGCATACTGACTCTATTTTGGCTGAGTTCGTGATCTCAGGGTACTGGGACTGTGCACTGGGTGGGGCTCCATGCTCACTGGGGAGTCTGCTTGAGGATTCTCTCCCTCTTCCTCTGCCCTTCCCCCTCCCTTTCTCTGTCTCTCTCTCTCTCCCTCAAATAAATAAAATCTTTTTTAAAAAAAGAAAGAAAGAAAAGAATGTGTAGTCTGTTATTTTTGGATGCAATGTTCTGAATATATCTGTTAAATCTGTTTCAGTGAGTCATTCAAAAATACTGTTCTCTTATCGATTTTCTGTTTGATTTGCCCATCAATGTAAGTGGGGTGTTAAAGTCTCCTCCTATTATTGTATTACTATCAATTAGTTTCTTTATGTTTGTTATTAACTATTTTATGATTTGGGTACTCCCATGTTGGGTGCATAAATACTTAAAATTGCTATGTCTTCTTGTTGGATTATCCCCTTTGTTATTATATAGTATCCTTCTTTTTCTCTTTTTACAGTCTTTGTTTTAAAGTCTATTTTGTCCATTATAAGTATTGATACTCTAGTTTTCTTTTGCCATCCATTTGCATGATAAATGTATCTCCATCCTCTCAGTTTCAATCTGCAGGGGACTTTAGGTCTGAAATGAGTATCTTACAGGCAGTATACAGATGGGTCTTGTTTCTTTATCCACTCTTGTCACCCTTTATCTTTTTATTGGAGTGTTTAGTCCATTTATGTTCAAATTAATTATTGACAGATATGAATTTGTTACCATTTTATTATTTGTTTTGTGGTTGTTTTTGTAGCTTCACTCTGATTCTTTCTTCTCTTGCCCTCTTTCTTGGTTTGCTTGTTTTCTATAGTTTTATACTTGGATTCCTTTCTATTTATTCTTTGCATATCTATTAGTGGTTTTTGATTTGTTGTTACCATTAGGTTTGTATATAACATCTTCTAATTATTGTCGAAAAGTTCATTTATAAACATGTATCCCATTTACCTTTATTCAATTCACTTGTTCTTATAATTACGCTTGAATTGCTCATGAAAATTTCATGAGACAAAAAACAAAAGCTAGCCATCACCTTAAGCTATTTTTCTTGTGGGCATATCAGGTACATTTCCTAAAAATCATGGAAGCAAAGAACCTAAAAGTTAAATATTTGGGTTTTCCCTCCTTTATTTTTTTAATTGCCATGTTTGACAAGCAATTTATTTTTATTGTACATTTTATTCTTCAGTTGAATTCATACTTTTATAATTTTAAACATATAATGAGATAATCAAAGCTTCTTTTACCAGTAAATCTAGGTAGGAAAACAATGTATATCCACATTATAATTAATCCTGAGAATTCTGAGGACATACCTATATTATTTTACCAACAGTTTTTATAGTTGCTTTATTTACCAAAAAATATCCCAGATCACACAAATTAAACACACACACATCAGTTAGTTTCCTTATTTCTGAGAGTTATGTAAGTGCCCACTTATCTCTAAACCAATTAGGGAAGAACTCATTTGAGAGATTTTATAAATTAATTTGATAATACCACCTGGAGATAGAAAATTATCACCTGTGTACAACATACAGACATATATACACACATACATAAACATATAGACAAATACAGATTTTTTTTTTAGCTTTCATTCTAAAATTTTGGTCATAAGTTAATAAAACATAGTAATACAAACTCACTGATTTATCTTCACTTTATATTTTTATCTGCATTGTGTTTTTAGCAAATAGGACAAATCAATGTTACCTGCATGCCAATAATTGTGGAGAAGACTTTTAAATTTTTCTTTTATCCTGATATGTGATCTGATGGAGTCTATGTATTAAATTGTAGGCTAGTAACTGAGGAGACACCCAGCAGCTGTCTGGACATCTCCAGTGCACAACTGGAGTGGACAAAACATCTAGCTCTGGTTCCAAACAGTTTTATTTTTTTTTTTTTTCATCCTTAGGCGATTGCTTTTGGAGGTCCTTGAGTTTCCTGAGAGCCCCTAAGGGAGGGTAGGGGGACTAAAAGTCAAGAGGCTGTAGGGAACTGAGAAGATAAAGTGAAAGGGAAAAATCTGGTAGGGTTGAACAGAGGAATAGAGAAGGTAGGGGTTGAAGGGGAACATAGAAAAGGATTCAAGAGAACTTTATGGAATATTGAAGGTGCTAAGAGAAGGAAGGAGGAAAGACACAATGGAAAGGGACAGGCCTTAGAGGATCCAGTTTGGGGAGATCTCAAGTTTTCCAAAGAGATCAATGGAGTTCTCAATTATCCTCAGCAAAATCACGCCAACAAGAAAAGAAGCAGACAAGTAGAGGTACAAGAAGGGGGCTTCAGTCAACTGAGGAGTTCCCACGGGAGAAGCAGAATCCAACAAAGAGAACAGAGAGACCTCACAGAGAGCCAAGAAGTAAAACTTCCAGGCCAGAGAGTGAGGGAATAATTTTCTCAGGAAAGAGAACCAGAGAGAAGAGACTTCCAGCTTAATAGGTACCTTTCAAAGAAGCCAGGGACTCTAATTCATCTTCTTACAAACAGAGAAATATAGAACTCTAAGTCAGCTTCCAGAGTATACTCAGAATCTTAAGAATCAAAATCTGTCCTTACCAGCTTCAACAATGTCTGTCTGAAGCACTGGTTCCAGAGTCATACTCTCCCACAGATCCCCAATCTATTAGGCAGGAGGGAAGACAAAGGCTTCAAAGGTGCATTCTTGGGATCCTAGGTGAGAAGTCCAGGGGCCCAATGATGAATCTTATCCCATCTGAGTTATGGCTCTGTAACTGTTAAAGAAAAAAATATTCAGTGAGACTTGTTAAAAAAGGTAAGATGGACTTTATTCACGACCATCACGATAGGAACAGGGAATACTGTAATGGGATTTTGCAGTGGGGTAAGAGAGACCAGGCTCAACTCCAAACAGAGCAGGGCAAGTAGGAATTTAAAGCCAAGGAGTAGAGTGGTGGGGGGTGGGACAGGGGTGTAATGGATGAAAAATTATTAAGGAGAAATGTCGAGCATAAGAGGGGTACTGGCTAACCCTACCTAATGGGATTCTTGCTGACAACAGGCTAGGATGATCAGACATCACCCAGGGGATGACAGATCTGATCAGATCTTGAAGGTGATCCAACAGCAAGGGTGAGTGGCTCTAGTTAAACAGACTTATCAAGGATCTTGCTAAAACTAGATTTTACAAGGATATGCAGAGATGGGCCTAGGGGAAGGTCCAGGAGCCTAATTAAAGTTTGCACAAGCCAAGTATCTTTGTTAGTGGGTTTATTTTAAAGAGGAAAAAAATAATAAAAATGGGAGATGGTATCCCAGAGATAAAACTTCATATTTATCTAAATTTAACTCAAGGCTATATCCATTAGAATTCATTAAAAGCCTGGCTCCCTGAAAACCATGTAACCTTTTGCCTTCAGAGAGCTTAATAAGGCTGCAGGGCAGTCTCAGAATTTGAGAGAAGTCCATGAAAGGAAACAATCCAACGGAAAGAGGGAAGCGTCACATTGTAAGGATGTCAATAATTCATCATAATTTACTTAACTCTAGTCCCCTACCCTAAGTCACTTTTAGCAACTCAAGTATCCTTAAAGTTGCATAACTGAAGGAATATAGATTTCAGCATTCTTTTCCTAGGCTCTTATTACAGACGTATCAAACCCATGGCATATGATCAGGCAGGTAAATTATACTGACTTTTCAGTCACTGAAGCCCCGGTTCAAATCCCGACTCTTCAACTTAGCTATTTTTTTTTTTTTAAGATTTTATTTATTTATTTGACAGAGAGAGATCACAAGTAGGCAGAGAGGCAGGCAGAGAGAGAGAGAGGGAAGCAGGTTCCCCGCTGAGCAGAGAGCCCGATGCGGGATTCAATGTCAGGACCCTGAGATCATGACCTGAGCCGAAGGCAGCGGCTTAACCCACTGAGCCACCCAGGCGCCCTCAACTTAGCTATTTGACCACAGGCAGGTTTTCTAATGGCACTAACCACTATTTTCTCAACTGTAAGCCTGAAGTCATTGTTTTACCTAACCCACAAAGCCGTTTTGAAGGTGGGATAAAACAACGCATCACAGTGCCTAGCAAATTGCCTGTCACGGAGTTTGCACTTAGGAAAATGGTTTAAAAGCTTAAGTAAGTGGGAGTAAATTAGAGAGGAGGGCAAACAGAGCAAAGGATACTTACCTTCCTGCCAATTGTGAGCTCCAGCCCACGAGACTGGCCTTGTTACAGATGGAATCATTTCTTGCCAGAAAGTTCCCTGGGCTTGTTGAACTTGGCGTCGGGTCCCCAATGATTTCAGGCTTGGCATGGTTTTCTCTAGCAAGATATTCTCTTTTGGGGGAGAAAAAAAAAGCGATACAGTAATAAAGGGAAACTATATAGTAAGAATGCCAAAGAATGTTTGAGAATATGAATCATGGGGGAGAGAATTCTTGAATTTATCTTTTCCCAATGATATTTTTATTAAGGAGAAAGATTTCCTCCTTTTTCTTTCTTGTTTTATTATTTAAATTCAACTTGGCAACAGATAGTACATCATTAGTTTTATATGTAGAATTCAATAATTCATCAGTTGCATATAACACCCAGTGCTCATCATATTACATGCCCTCCTTAATGCCTATGGCCCAATTACCCCATTCCCCACCCTTTTCCCCTCCAGAAACCCTGTTTGTTTCCTATAGTTAAAAGTCTCTTATGGTTTGTCTCCATATTTGATTACTTCTAAGTCATTTTTTCCCTCTCTTCCCCTATGATTCTCTGCGCTATTATATTTCTCATAAGATAATTGTCTTTCTCTGATTGACTTATTTCACTCAGCATAACACCCTCTAGTTCCATCTATGTCAGTGCAAATTGTAAGTATTCATGCTTTCTGATGGCTGAGTAATATTCCATTGTATATGTATACCACATTTTCTCTATCCATTCATCTGTTGATGGATATCTCAGCTCTTTCCATAGTTTGGCTATTGCGGACATTGCTGCTATAAACGTTAGAGTGCATGTATTCCTTCAGATCATTACATTTGTATTTTGGGATAAATACCTGGTAGTGCAATTGCTGAGTCATAGGATAGTCTATTTTTAACTTCTTATGGAACCTCCATACTGTTTTCCAGAGTGGCTGTACATCTTACATTCCCACCAACAGTGTAAGAGGGTTACCTTTCTCCACATCCTTGCCAACACTTGTTTCCTGACTTGTTAATTTTAGCCATTTTGACTGCTGTGAGGTGGTATCTCATTGTGGTTTTGATTTGTATTCCCCTGATGCGGTGTGATGTCAAGCATTTATTTTTTCATATGTCTGTTGGCCAGTTGTATATCTTCTTAGGAGAAATGTCTGTTCATGTCTTCTGTCCATTTCTTGACTGGATTATCTGTCCCCAGGGGTTTTGAGTTTGATAAGTTCTTCATAGATCTTGGATACTAGCCCTATATCTGATATGCCATTTGCAAATATCTTCTCCCACTCTGTAGGTTACATTTCAGTTTTGTTATTTCCTTTGCTATGCAAAAGCTTTTTATCTTGATGCAGTCCCAATAGCTCATTTTTGCTTTTGTTTCCCTTGCCTTTGGAGATGTGTCTAGCAAAAAGCTGCTGCAGCCAGTTCAAAGAGGTTGCTGCCTATGTCCTCATCTAGGATTTTGATGGATTCCTGTCTCACATTTAGGTCTTTATCCATTTTGAGTTTATTTTTGTGTACGGTGTAAGGAAATGGTCCAGTTTCATTCTTCTGCATGTGGCTGTCCAATTTTCCCAACACCATTTGTTGAAGAAACCGTCCTTTTTCCATTGGATATTCTTTCCTGCTTTGTTAAAAACTAGTTGGCCAGAACGGAGGGTCCATTTTTGGGTTCTGTATTCTGTTCCATTGATCTATGTGTGTTTTTGTGCCAGTAACATACTGCCTTGATGATTATAGACTTCATAATAAAGCTTGAAGTCCCTAATTGTGGTGCCACCAGCTTGGGTTTTCTTTTTCAACATTCCTTTGGCTATTTGGGATCTTTTCTGGTTCCATAAAAATTTTAGGATTACTTGTTCCAGCTCTGTGAAAAAAGCTGGTGGTGTTTTGATAGGGATTACATTGAACGTATAGATTGTTCTAGGTAGCAGAGATGTTTTAACAATATTTATTCTTCCAATCCATGAGCACAGAATGTTTTTCCATTTTTTATGTCTTCCTCAATTTCTTTCATAAGAGTTCTAGAGTTTTTAGAGTACAGATCCTTTATCTTTTTGTTTAGGTTTATTCCTGGGTACTTATGGTTTTTGGTGCAATTGTAAATGGGATTGATTCCTTAATTTCTCTTTCTTCTGCCTCATTGTTAGCATATAGAAATGCAACTGATTTCTGTGCACTGACTTTATATCCTGCTATGTTGCTGAATTCCTGTATGAATTCTAGCAATTTGGGGGTGGAGTCTTTTCAGTTTTCCTCATAAAATATGTCATCTGCAAAGAGTGAGACTTTGACTTCTTCTTTCTTGAGCCCCTGCATCTGCATTTCCTTTAACACTTTCTTATGAAACTCTTGCTTTTGTTTCATTTTTTACTATGTAGCTATTTTAAAGACCTGTTCCTGTCTCTGTGTGCCCTTTTCTTTCAGGCGGCCATGGGAAGAGTTTCAACAGGCCCAACCAACAGAGATAGTAACAGCAGAATGTTATGTCCTATACCTTTTGGAGGCTGAGGCATAAGGACTGGAGGATTGTAAATACAATGCAGAGAGTGGCCCACGGTGTCCTGGATATTATGAATATCCAGGATATGGATATTACGTAGTTGTAGCAACACACCCATAGAATGGCCTAGTTTCCTGCCTCCCTGAGATGACCAAGAAAGAATGAACAGAGATCATCTGTAACAGAGAGCTCTGTACATCTCCACAGAGGGAAGTGTTGGCCAAAAAGCCAAAAAGGCTCACTGAGGAAACATGGCTAAATCTCCCACTCAGCGTTAGAGGAAACAGACCTATAAAATGGAGGTGGCTATAAAGTCTGCCAAGAAGGTAAATCATGCACACGAGATTTCAGGACCACTTAATGCACAGCAGATTTTGGGACCCCTTCATCTATAGAATACAACAGATGGACTAATAATAGTATAGAAAAATATTTTATGTTTCAGTGGAAAACTATTCATCCCTTTCTACAGCATACTCTTCTGGGTTATGAGATTCTAGGGCTATTCACTGTATTTGAATTGTTCCATAAAGCTTTGTAAGCTATAGGTAACTGATAGATATGTGATTTCCATCCTGTCTGGTAATGATTTAACTGACCACCCTACCACCACCCCACCTGGCCTTAAAACTGGAAAAAACCAGTTTTGTTTCCATTTGCAATTCATCTCAACTTTCCTTTACTTGTATAAATCTGGGCTGTTTTCACTTTTTCCTTTGAAACAGCTGTTATATGTTGAATAATGTCCCCACTCAAAAAAAAAAAAAAAAAAGTCTTGAATCCCAGTACATGTGAATGTGACCTTATTTGAAAATAGGGTCTTTGCAAATGATCAAGTTGAGATGAGGTCATAGCGTGGGCCTTAATCCATTAGAACTGTGTCCTTATTAAAAGAGGAAGTTTGGCCCAAGAGACAAGACAGACAGAATGAATGTATGCCATGTGAAGAAGGAGGCAGATATAGGGATAATGGGCCTTACAAACTAAGCAATACCATAGATTTTCAGCAAACCACCAAAAACTGGGAGAAAGGTATGGAACAGATTCTCCTTCAGAGCCTGCAGAAGGAACCAACTCAAGCAACCTTGATCTCAGACGTCTAGTCTCCAGAACTGCAAGGAAATAAATCTGTTGTCTAAGCCCCCCAGTTTGTGCTACTTGACTATGGCAACCCTAGCAAACTGATATGCCGGTTGTATCTGCCTAATTCCCTTCTATCATATGAGTAAAATAAATTCTTTGAAACATGTTCATTTTATACTCTGTATGAGAGTCTGGAGTTTACCTTTTTCTGGAAATGATCTTTTAATAAGATACATGGATCTCTTGCTGTCTCTCTCTGTTCCTGAAGACTTCTCAGCCAGAACTATCCCTGAAGACTAATTTTTTTCATTGAGATTTTAGGTTGCATAAAGGCATCACAATGTATCTTTTAAAAATGACCCATAATTGAAAACTAAACTACTCAAAATGCACTGCCTTGCCCCCATTCAGATGAATGGATACAAAGGGAATGAAGCCCAATCACCTTCTAGGCTCTGTGCTGGGTACCTGGAACTCTGCAGGATATTTTTTGAATCCCTACCACAGCCATCCTACCTTCTCTAATGTTGGACCAGTAGTATTCACCTTTCTCCCCCCAGCCTCAGGGAAAGGGATCCTATTCCAAATTTCCCCAGGAATAAAACCTGATTGGTCTGAGATTCTTATGGTAGTTCCAGCCACCTTGTGCTCATAAGGGTAGCTACCCTAAGGACAAAATCTGTCACAAACAAACATGGAAGAGCAGACAGGACAATTCTTGGGTTCTTCATAACATCCAAGGTAACCTACCCAGAGTAACACAATTCAAAATCTAGACCTATCTTGTGTCCCACACTGCTTACCTTTTCTGTGTTTATTATTAGTCAGTGAATGAAGGTTAATTTATCCTACTTCTTATTTGTTTTTATCCTTTAAAATGTCTTGGGAGACCATAGAGCCTAGTGATTAAGAGCAAACTGTGGTGTCAGGTGGACCTAGGTTTAAATCCTGCCTCCGTGTGATCTCCAGCAAGTCAAGTAACCCCTTTATGCCTCAGTTCCCTCAAATACAGAATGGGGATAACAGTCGTATGCTACAAGCTTGTGATGAGGACTAAGTGAAATTACATATGTAAAGGACATACCACAGGTCCTGGCACATGACACATGCACAGAAAAATATTGATGGTGTTTATGTATTACTATTACTGTGCCATGCAGGATTACCTTACCTTTTCTTTCTTTTCTTTTTTTTTTTAAGAAGATTATCATGATTACTTTTTTTTTTAGATTATTTATTTATTTATTTATTTGATAGACAGAGATCACAAGCAGGCAGAGAGAGAAGGGGAAGCAGGCTCCCTGCTGAGCAGGGAGTCCGATGCAGGGCTCGAACCCAGGACCCCAGGACCCCGGGATCATGACCTGAGCTGAAGGCGGAGACTTTAGCCCACTGAGCCACCCAGGCGCCCCTACCCTACCTTTTCAATAAGCAACCAGCATTTCAAATGTAAAAAGAGCATCCTATTCCTCATACATAGTGTGGTTTCATCAGTTGATTTCAGATTCATTAGAGCCTCCCCTCTTCATACTAATACTGGGAGCTCCCCTTCTTCCTTCCCAGATACCTACCATCAAAGGAGCCCAACTCCCCAGGAGCACCCGTCATTCCTTCGGGAAGCCCAGCCTTAGAACTCCCCAGGTCCCTGAGAGCTCACGTGGCTGCCAGGCAGGAGCAGAAAGATAAAACCCTACTTGTTCCCTCTCTTCACAATAAGACCTTTGGCGATTTAGAGGGACACAGAGATAAAAGACTGGATTTTTTTTCTTTCTTTTCATTTTTTTTCCCCAAAAACAAATGGTGGTTTGTCTTCCCCAGCCACTCCTTCAGAGCCACACCAGTATCAAAGATCCTGAAATCAGCAGAGAGGCGAGGCAGAGGAGGTCTACTCTACCCAGCAGGGAATTTGCTTGCTTACAGGACCAAACAGAAAAGGAAGGGGAGAGAGGAGCCATATGCAAAGAGCATCTCACTGGGGTGACCTAAGCTCATATCCCTCACCCCATTCCCAAAAGTTTGTTTTCTTTTTTTTTTTTTTTTTTAATGATTTTATTTATTTGAGAGAGAGAGAGAGAGCATGAGAGGAGCGAGATCAGCGGGAAAAGCAGACTCCCTGCTGAGCAAGGAGTCTGATGTGGGACTCGATCCCAGGACTCCAGGATCATGACGTGAGTGGAAGGCAGTTGCTTAACCAACTGAGCCACCCAGGCACCCCACAAGTTTGTTTTCTTAACATCTACTCTATGCCACTTGAAGCTTGGCACACAGACAAGGGCAGTGAGGACAGAGAGAAGGAAAGCTCAACTTGTGTCATGGATAAATCCTGAGTTGACCCAACATCTCATAGTCCAGAGGGCTTACTGTGCTGACAGCATTCAGCTGGGACTTACAAGTCTGCTGTCAAGTTCTGCTCAAAGTCCATGTGACCACATGCAAATGGAGAAGGAATGAGAATAGTCTGGTGTAACAAGGGGCCTATTGTTTCTGGAGTATATCCTATGGGTTGGGTCCTATACTAAGTCCCCAATATGTAGCAACCATGGGGTAGTTGGGACTACTTTCCCCATTTACAGATGTGCATCCCACAGCTTACAGAGATCAAGTCCAAAGCCACATCCTAAGAGGCAGAGCCAGGACTTAAACTCAGATCTGCACCAAAATGTGTATTCTTAACCAGATGATGTAAAGCTGCTTTCCACAGGGATTGTGAGTACACTCTGAAAAAATACCAAGCAATATACAGTTTTGGGGCACCTGTTATCCATTGATTTGTTCCTTCAAAAAATGTTAGGCTGAAGTCCTAACCCCCTAGTACCTGGAAAGTACTATTCGGAAATAGGGTCTTTTCAGATGTAATCAAGTGAAAATGAGAACATACTAGATTAGGGTGGGCCCCAGAAGGGAAATCTGGATACACGTAATACACGCACTCACACAAGGAAGAGAGCCATGTGAAGACGGAGGCAGAAATTGGAGTGATGCTGCCACAAGCCCAGGACCATCAAAGATTGCTGGAAACCCCTAGAAGCAAGGAAAAGGCAAGGAAGGATCCTCCCCAGATCCTTGGAGAGAACATGGTGTGGCCAGCAACTTGATTTTGGACATCTGGCCTCCAGAATGGTGAGAACAGGTTTCTGTTGTTTTAAGCCACCAAGTTTGTGGCACTTTCTTACGGCAGCCTTAGGAAGGCTGTCTGTCTTTGTGAGTTTACAGAGGAAGAGGAGGAGGGGAAAGGAGTTGCAGGGAGAGGAGAGGAGAGGAAGGCAAGACAACTTTCAGACGAGTTCATATAAGGCCACTATCACATAGTGGCCTGGGGAACAGGGCAAGGATGTTAGTCACAAAAGAGAGACAGACAGAAGTGGGTGATGAAGGTAGGGAAATGAGGGGTTTAAGTGAGGGAAGGGATGGCAAGGAGAGAGAGGGGAAGGGGAGGGGGTTGGGTGGGTCAGCTCCTTGAAAGGGAGAAGAGTCCAAAAAGGTTCTGACATTCCCCGCCAGGGAGGGAAAGGATTGAGAAAGAGCAGACTGCTGCCTACACTCTGTCCCGTGACCGTGACCTTGCCCCCTGCCACTGCCCCAACCTTCTCACACCTCCACAGGCCTCTTACGTCAGACTCCTCTTCAGTTACTGCCCTCAGGGAACATGTAGTTAGCACTCAATAAATGACTGACAGGAGGACCAGGGAGTGGCACCAAGAACAAGGAGCTAAGAGCCCCTTGATTTCTTCAGCCTGGAATTGCTCTGCATCCCCTATCCAGCCGGCCTAGAAAGAAGGTACTTAGAACTCCCTCGCATCCCAACTTGGATGGGGCATGAGCCCACCTCCCTGGGCCCAAAACAACTTCCACACCCCTTTATCATCGTGCTTGGACATTATCTTGTGTTTCTTTCTTTCTTTCTCTCTCTCTCTATGTATATCTATACACAGATATGAGTAGATAGGGAAGTAGAGAGATATAAACACATAGATATCTACCTATTGCTATAGATACAAATAAAGATAGATAGATAGATAGATACAATGGGTCCTCCATTAGAGTGTAGGCTTCTGGAAGGCAGTGTCCTACTCAGCTCTAGCCAGGGCTGTTACAGAGCCTGGTGCACCATAGTTGGGTCAGTAAATAGTTGATCAATGAATATCTGAGGTATCTAGATATCTATCTAGATATCTAGATAGGTATCTAGATATCTAGAACTCACATGACAAAAAGTATTAATAGGAAAACAGGCAAAGGACATAAACACATGATTTATGGACATAAACACATAAAAGAAATAGAAATGGTTCTCAACTACATGAAAAGATACTTAAGCACAATCGTAATAAGAGGAATGCAAGTTAAAGCTACACTGAGAAAGGATGTTTCACCTCTTGGACCAACATTAGTGTGACAAGACACCCTGTGGAGAGGTTGTGGGACCCAAGCAGGCCCATCCCTGCTCCCAGGAATGACATAATCCATAAGGTAATGTCTATTAAAATTACAATTATGCTTACCCTTCATACAGCAATCCCACTTCTGGCAAGCACCTGCAGCATATCTCACAGACAGACCTGCAAACATAAAACTGGAGTATGTACAAGTATTTTTGAAACAAAAGATCTAAAGTCATGCAAGGGCCCTTCTCTAGAGAAGTGGGAAAATAAACTATGATGCTTGAATAAGAATGAAAAAAATGAAGACTATATTCATATTTGCTTCATTTGCATTAAGAAAGATAGGTCAGAGCCATAAGAAACTAATGCACACGGCTCCTTAAGTGGGAACAGCAGGCAGGGTAGATTGCTAGAGACCGAGCAAGATTTCTCAAGGCATGGCTTTCACATCAAGCTGATTCTTGAATTACATAAATGTACTGCATGGTCAAATTATAATAATTTAAAACACATAAGCATATAATATTAATAAATAACATGTAATTTAGGAAGTAATATGTAGAAGGTAGAGTTAGAACTCTACACTGCTTTTATACACTACAGGAAGGTCCCTGAAGAAGAAATAAAAATGACTTAAGAAACTCAGAACAGTTTAATTTTAAAAGAACATTAAAATTTACTTATTATCAATTTCCTAAAACTAAAGAGGAGGATCTGTTTTCCTTAAGAACAAAAAACTGGGGGCACCTGGGTGGCTCAGTGGGTTAGGCCTCTGCCTTCAGCTCGGGTTGTGATCTCAGGGTCCTGTGATCGAGTCCCGCATTGGGCTCTCTGCTCAGCGAAGAGCCTGCTTCCCCCTGCCTGCCTCTCTGCCTACTTCTGATCTCTCTCTCTGTCAAGTAAGTAAATTTAAAAAGAAAGAAAGAAAGAACAAAAAACTGGGGTAAATAAATAATGCCAGTCAAAAGCCCTTAAGCCATCTGAAGGAAAAGTCCATTGGTCATTGTGGGGAACATACACTCAGGACGTAAGCTGCCTAGCCACTCATTATCTATTTTCCCCCAACAACCTCCCTGGAATTTTATTTATTTCCTAATTTCAGCCTCTTGTAGCCATTTTTAGTCTCACCAATATCCTCACATCTTGAACTTACCTAGACTTTTCCATATCATCCATCAAAGCCTTCTAAGATGTCTAACTCAATACACCTTTCACATTTTTGTTCAAAATCTAAATTGGCTATCATAAGGATATAATAATGCCTTGCCCAACCCAGGATACTATAACTCATTAAACCCCATAACATTCTCACAAGATAAAGACCATGATAATCCATTTTATTGGCATTTTACAGAAGAGAAAAGGGAGCCTAGAGAGATGGGGTGCTTTGTTCAAGGTTAGGTAGTGTGGGGAGGTGGTGCCAGGATGGAAACCCTAGCAGTTTGACTTCAGAGCCCATTCTCACCACTGCTGCAACCTTAGGTGTCCCCAAAATGCTTTATGGCCAGTAGACCTTTGCTTCTGCTCACATCCCTCCATCCATGCATTCACTTGTCTATCAGACATCCACGGCCATCTACAGTAAAGGCAGTGTGCTAGGTGAAGGGGATACAAGATTAAGAAGATAGTGGTCCTTGGGACGCCTGGGTGGCTCAGTTGGTTAAGCGGCTGCCTTCATTCAGCTCAGGTCATGATCCCAGCGTCCTGGGATCGAGTCCCACATTGGGCTCCTTGCTCCACAGGGAGCCTGCATCTCCCTCTTCTACTCTGTCTGCCTGTGTGCTCGCTCACTCTCTCTCTCTCTCTCTCTCTCTCTCTGTCTCTGACAAATAAATAAATAAAATCTTTAAAAAAAAAAAAAAAAGATAATGGTCCTTGATTTTGAGAAGCTTATAGTCCCGAGAGAATACACAGGTAAGCACACCACTCCAAATACAAGCAGTTCTGCAGTGTGAGCCTAGGACAGGGCCTCCTGACCTACTTCTGTACCTCTTTTGTTTTTCCTCCCTAGAACAGGAAGTCTCCTTTCGGGGTCCTGTGTCTATCACAAGTGGAAAATCAACTCCTTCAGGATTCATCCAGGTAAAATAATGGGATCCACACAGACTCACATGCTAACAACGATCAGATTTGGTCTTGGGGTCTGCTTTCCTGTAGCTCACAGTTTTAAGCATGTCATTTCATGTTGAAACAAGAACAAGAGAATTGTGTGTTTTTGCTTCTAGCCACAAGAATCAGGTCGAAACAAAAGAGAACGGAGACCTCATTTGATAATACTTCTTAGAAAAGAACTCAACTGAGTTCTTTTCTGAACTGAGCAGTAAAGAAGAGCCCTGAGATCTTACCTGTTGCCCTTAAACGTCCTCTTCCTTATCACAGTCCAAACGACTCATGTTCCTAACATCACCGCCCTAAGTGAGAAGGGGCAACTTACTTGCTAAACATGCAGTTTTCCCTGTGATCTGCTCAGTCTCCACAGAGCAAGAGTGACTGCCCAAGTTCTATCCCCCAAATGAAGCACCAAAATTAATCACACAAACCTGGGTTCAAAAGCCAGACTCTGCCACTTCCTGAGAAATCATCAGCATCAACTTCCTCATCCCGAGAACAAGATTAATAATGAAGATTTGGTAAGATAATAATACATACAGAGGCTCTAGCCTCAGGTACGACACAAATTCAAAGCTTTCTTGGGACACTCTCTTAACCAGAGTCACTGCCAACTTCCACATGCAAAGCCACTGGGCTCGGCTCCCCAGCATTAGCCTTGGCTTCCTCTGCCCACGAGACCTGTACTTATTTCTACAGCCATAACCTGGGTCTAGAGGGGCAGAGGACAAGGCGGACAGGTTCTGGGGCCTGAGAAGAGAAGGGCTCAAAAGAGATAGGGATTATCCAAGCTGCAGTCATATAGGCTAGGGTTGGGTCTATACTCCAGAGGGAGTCCAGGGAGACCTGGGTGAAGCGAAATGCAGCAGTGTCCCCAGAGACCAACCACGTCAACAGTGCAACACCAGCAAAGTAGTAATGTCCACAAAGTCACTCTGGAAAGAAATCACTATTTCCCAAAAAGTACCCAGGAAGTTACCTTGAGTGGAAAGGAAAAAAAAAAAAAAATCTGAACTTCATTGAACTGACCTACACTTGTGCAGGGTTTGATACTGTTTTTAGTTTTAAATACATAGAGGCAAGGTGAGGGTAGGGAGTAGAAGACAGACACCATATTCTTTCCCATGTTAATCTGACCCAGCCCCTTAAATACCAAAAAGACTTCATCTTATGCCATCTATGTCAGTACCCCAAATGCCTATAGAGTTCAAACATATTAGAGAAATGAGCACCTGTACCAGGTAGGGAAACTGGAACATAAATGCTCTAGCCAAGTGTTGTCATAGAAAGCAGAATCAGCGTTGCTGGGTGATTTTTTTAAAAAAATATATATAGATTTATTTTAAGGAACAATCTCACACAATTATGGGATCTGGCAGTCCAATATTTGTAGGGCAGACCAGAAATTCAGGTAATAGTGATGTTGCCATCTTGAGTCTGAATTCAGCAGGGCACAAATTACCTGTTGATGATTATGATGTAAACACACTGCTAATGTTACTCAATCACCTTTAGACATACACAATAATGACAAGAGATTTAGTTTTCCTAAGGGTGGGAACCGATTTACCGTCCTCCTGTATGTTTCCATTATTGCTCATTCATGAGATCATATAAGTAAATATTTGTCTTTCTTCACCAATAGGCTAGGATGTGTCTCAAAGTGTTGCTCCCATGCCAGAGACATCAAAATATTCTGGAATTCCTGTTAAATATTTAGATTCCTAGCCACTCCTTATCTACCACATCAGGAAATAAGCACTCCCTTCTTTTCTTGAGTATGCTAGCATTTAAAACCCACTGGACAGGGACGCCTGGGTGGCTCAGTTGATTAGGTATCTGCCTTCAGCTCAGGTCATGATCCCAAGGTCCTAGATCAAGTTCCACTTCCAGCCCTTGCTCAGCAGAGAGCCTGCTTCTCCCTCTGCCTGCCCCTCCCCACTACTTGTGTGTTCACTCTCTCTCAATCTCTCTGACAAATAAGTAAGTAAAATCTTAAGAATAAATAAATAAATACCCATTGGGCAGAAATTATTTTCTCCTTTTGTCCTTTGGTGACCAACAAAGTCTCCTGACACCTAATGGGAGCTCAATAATGTTGTTGAACAAATAAATATGGTCACTAGTTTACCCTTGGGTTCTCTTGTGATGTCTGTAAAATCATAATGTTAAACTTGTAATCTTGACCTTTGTTTTAGGAGATAATCAACTACTGTGTAATCATCTATGTATGTGTCAGTTAACCCCACTAGACTGGAACACTTCTTTGCATTTTCGCCATTCTTATATTCATAGACCCTAGCCCAGTAACCAGAATAAGTTAAATGCTCAATAAATATTTTTTGAATGAATAGACAGATGGATGAATGGACAGGCAAATAAAGCTCCCTGAACATAGACCACCCACTGTCTTATTAGGTTGTGAATATGTTTTACTTGCTGGCCCAAGTTTCTCATCCTATCTTTCAGTAATTCATAATTGCTACAGGTATTAGAAGTGCACTGAGAACTTCCACTTGCTATGGATTCAAACACAGTTAAGAGTCAATAACATGGAATTTCTATAGCATTAACTAGATCTCTTTTATCACCTTCAGAAAAAATAAATATCATGGTATCCATAACTGGGAGTCACATTATTTTGGAGGTGACATTGAATCCCCTTCAAAGTATAAACAAAACTATTCATAAGCTTGAGTGCTTAAACTTTATACTGTTTTGTAATAAGTTTCTCATGAAACTTCAAAACCAATCCAGTCCCAATATTGTCTCAAGACATTCAGATTAAGAATAACTGCTATAAATCACTTGACCCAAATCAGGTGGCAGAGATTTCTGTTTCCAAAATGATTAGAATTAGAAAGACTGACAATAACAAGTGTTGATGAAGGTGTGGAGTAACCCCAAGTCTCAAAAGTTGCTGGTGGGAAACCAGCATTTATCCAAGAGAGATGAAAACACTTGTCAGCAAAAGACTTGCACAAGAATGTTTAAGGCAGAGCGATCCACAATAGACCGAAACTGTAAGTGACGGAACCAAATGTCCACCAGTAAGAGAAAGGAAAAAGTATGACATCTGCACATAATGGGATAATACTTAGCAATAAAAAGGAGAAAACTAGTAAACTGCCCTGTCAAAATCATCACCTCAAATGAAACAAGAGTATATTCTACAGAACATTTAGAACAGGCAGAACTAATCTGTAGTGATAGAAAACAGAAGCACGACTACCTCTGCAAAAAGCAGGTATTGACCAGAAAGGGACACACAGGAACTCTCCAGGTAAGAGAAGCAGCCTATATTTTGATTTGGCAATGGTTACATTTGTCAAAACCCACAAATTTGTCTGATTTGTTCATTTCAGATCTATATGTTTTTCTGTATGTACAATATATCTCATTTACAGAATTTGTACTTCTACATTGGCCAGAAATATCAAAGCATGATTATCTTCTATACATTATGGTTTCATTTTGGGGACCATTTTTCAGAAATCTAAGACTTTTAAACAGTCTATGATTCCAGCAGAGGTGTCGACGACATCTTAACACAACATTCGTGTGTCATTCTACAAGGGTGTTACATTCACTATTATATTATATATAATATATTGTATATTTTATATATATATATCAGTTATTATATTCACAATAATTACATTATCCAATATGTATTGGATATACAATATCCAATATTGTAGATTCTCGGCATCACTGTGGCTCTTTTATATTCATTAGTTGGTTTAAATCTCACTTTTTAAAAATGTGCAGTGTGAATATTTAACAGATGAGAATCAAGGTCCAGACTGATCAAGTTTCTTCCCTGAGTCCACACAGCTAATGAGTGATGTCACCAGGACTCAAACCCGATCCTGAACCCACACTCTTTCCTCTCCAATAAACCACACACACACACAGACACACACACACACGCGCACTCCTGAATCACAATTCATAGCTCTTTCCATTCTTTTATCCTTTTATCATGAATCTGTGATAACAGTTCTTCCTGTGAAATTTTTAAAATAAATAAATGAAGCCTTTATACAGCACTCTACAGCCCATGGAAAGTTTTAAATCATTGCCTGATTCGTCCCACCTGGCTCTCATTCTCAAATCTGTGTTTGCTTTGGAATCTAGAGACTGAAATAATCTACGGAGAGCAAATGAAAGAGGCCACAGAGCATTTGTTGGCCAAAGGACAAAGGGGGGTGTTTCCCTCACTTTGTTTAAGTGTTGAAACAAAACTGTCCATTATTCTACACACTGAATTACTGACAGCATCATAGAGGGGAAGCAGACACATTGATTGCATTTCAAATATAAAGTTGATAGCAATTAGTGAACGGAAGACAGTGTCTATAACCACTGTCTGCTCTTTCAAGCCATGGTCCTTAAGATATGGTTTCTTATTGAATTTTTCACTCTCATTAGTGGTTTTTAACAGTGAATTTCTAGATACTCAAGTCCAAACCAAGGCCAAGATTATTTAATTCTGAACTGTTAGAAACCCCCAAGAAACCACCCAAAAATGCCCCCACAAGTTCACATGACCCACATGTATATAGTGAGATTAATATCCCTCAGAAATGCCTCATTAGGGGCGCCTGGGTGGCTCAGTGGGTTAAAGCCTCTGCCTCTGGCTTGGGTCATAATCCTAGGGTTCTGGGATCGAGCTCCGCATCGGACTCTCTGCTTAGCGGGAGCCTGTTTCCCCCCCGCCCCTGCCTGCCTCTCTGCCTACTTGTGATCTCTGTCTGCCAAATAAATAAATAGAAAATCTTTAGAAAGAAAAAAAGAAATGCCTCATTAATGTCAGAATAATTCACTTATACCTTTTCCTGGAAAAACATAACCTTCTATGTCAGAGAATAATATTGCAGAGGTACCAAGACTAAAACAAGCTGAACAGCTACTAATCAGATGGCCAGCTGATTAACTGATTAAGAAAAAAGAAAATATTATTACTATTGGAAAAGCCGGGTTCTGGTCCAATATATTTCCAATGCTACTGAAAATCATTTTGTGTCATCCACAGAAAGCCTTCACATATTTGGTCAACAAAATGAGAAACCGGTTTCCAAACTGGTTTTCAGTCCTAATCCTATTTTCCATGAAAAATAGTTTATACTTTAAAGAGCTCAGGATGATAATGCCTTTGGAAAAAATTCAATTCCGTGGCTGGCTTGTTATTATAGATACAAACCATCTTAGGTGTCAGCTACAAGCTCAAGCATCGTATTCCTCTCTCTGGCTTTTGGAGCAAGGAAATAATAATAAAAGCATCTACCCTGATCTTATAACCTGAGTTCTGACTAGCCATGAATATGATTCCCAGCACTATAAATAGTCTTATAAATCTTGCCTTCCTAACAGACTGAACTTTTCCATTTTCTTAGATATTAACAATAAAAGTACCATGTATAAATGTCCTTAAGATTTGGGCAAGGCTGTCACAAGATTCAAAATATGCAGTCCCTATGGACGGTTGGCTTTTCATACGGTTAAAGGCAGTGAAGCAATTCCAGAAGTGCTCAGGGAATAAAGAGGAAAGGCTCAGAATAATAGGGGTAAGGCAGAATCAAGAAAATATCCCGGGTTTTTAAATGCATGATTTTTGTTGTACAGGCAGTTTCAAATAGAGTAATTCAAACCGAAGTGTCTTTTGATTTTTGGTTCTCCGTAGGGAAACATGCACAGCAGCAAAGATCATAGAAAAGGCGAGGGGCAGGGAGCTTGGATACAAAAGGCTTCAATCCCTGGTTCATTTTTCCTAGCACACAGACTTCGGCAATAAAAACAAACTGATAATAAAAATAGCGAACAGTTAATGAAGCTTAAAGGGAACCAGACCCTGGTCAAGGTGTTGTAAGTGTATTAACTCATTTAATTCTGTGATGTAGTGAAGTGAAGGATGGGTTCTGAGCTACACTGCTCGGTTCTTTCAAAACTTCCATTTACTAGCTATGTGATCCTGGACAAGCTGCTCTTCTGGAGAATCTTCATACAATGGCATCTAGCTCCTGGACTGCTTATGAGAATTGGTGAGCTAATACTTAGGTTAAGCACAGAAAACAGTGTGTGTTTGGCACAAAGCAGACAATCAACGTTTGCTATTGTTACTCCCACTTAACACTTGGGGAACTGAGACACAGAAAGTCTATTTGCTGAAGATACGATGATTGATACCTAACAAATGAACCTGTAATATTTGGCCTTTGTAAATAATTGATACATGATAGCTATTTTTCATCCTACAACAAAGAGGTAACTGTGAAAACAACTCTCTGGTTATTCGAAATTGTGCTTTGTCTAAACTGAACACGATGAGTTCCAAGTGTAGATTTCTAATACAAAACATTTAAGTAGCTGTCAATTATTATCTTACCCTTCCTTTTGCATTCCTGATCATAAATCCAAAGCACATCAATAAATTATGCAGACTGAATGGAGATCTACATTCTGCATTAACTATTATACTAAGGCACCTTTCCAGCAGCAATTAGTGTACTGATCTATAAAATGGGCAACCCAAACTGACCCCCTGCAACCCCCCAACAGCAGGGCACTTTCAGGGTGAATTCTCCACTCTCCAGATCCTGGCCTCTACTAGTTAGACAGCCTCAGTTACTTGACACTGAAAAGAGAACACAGCCATCTCTTTGGGACAAATTCCCCTTAACCAAGCTTATCACCAAAACCCACGCACAAAACCAGAATGCCAAATGATGAATTACAAGGATATATAACACACCAAGCAGATCTGAGATTAGATCAGCTTATGGCTGTATTCACTCGCTGTGAACAATCCACATGGAAACTGGATTATAATTAGAAGGCTACTTGATGAACACAGAACCAGTAAGAAGACGGATTGTGCCGTCTCCGGTGTACTCAGAACTGATGAGTTCATAATAGGGCTTGATGGGTCCAGTCCTTTGCTTTGCAGATCTCCCCTCCCAGACACAATTTAGTTTATCCTTCCTCTCAGGCTAATTAATCCCCTTTCTGAAGGACTCATCCTTCCTTCATCTCTGAGAACAACTTCAAGCCTGTTAGAGTCAAAGCCTTGGGGCCTAGAAGCTATTCCCATCCTTTCAGGTAATCTGCCTCTTTTTATGTCTGTTTCACAATTTAGCTTTCTTAGAAAGCAATTTCCTTTCCAAAGTTCAAAGCATATAGGCAGGTACACCCCTATTTTTCCAAAATACTAGCATTAAATAATTGCCTAGCACAAAATAAATCCTCCCCAAATGTAATGCCTTTCTTACGCCTTCTTCTCATAGGTCAGCAAGAGTTTTACCTCCCCGTGTGGCAGGTAGATGCTTTCATGGGTACCCAGACAGATCTAAGGGTCAGTTCTTTCATTGACTCATTTAACTTCTATTTACTGGGTGTCTATTACGTACCAAGCACTGAGCAATGCACTGTGAGTCAACAGGATGTAAAAAAGATACAGACTCTGCCAGCCCAGATCTCTGAGCAATGTGAAACAGACACTAATCATTTACTGCAACCCCACCAGAGAAGGGTAAAGTACAAACTGAGAAAGTTCCCTGGAGGGAAAAAAGAAATACCATCCTTTGAGAAGACCACTGAATGGACCCAGCCAGGTGGGTTAAAAACCCTTTCCTGAAGAAAAAAGATTTGGGTGGAGGTTGAAAGGACAGTAGTAGGCACTGATGGGGAGATCAGAGAGCTACCAGGAGGGTTTGGGAAACAGAAAGAAAGTTTCAGATGAAGGAAACTGCACTGCAGAAGCCTTGAGTTTTTGTGAATAGAGAGCAGCATGGGACATGAGAGGAATCTAGAGAAGATCAAAGATATCCAGAGGGCAATGAGCCACTGGGCAAAGCAATCGTGAGACAGGTGGTACAGGTAGGAAGGACAGGTGGTCCTCCTCGGGCCATGCAGGATGTTGCCAGCCAAAATACAGATTTTGATCTCTATCCTAGGGTGAAGAATTTTAGAGTCAGTTGGTGATTCCTGATCAGATTTGCCTCTCTGAAGATCACTCTCCCTACAGAGTGGAGAATCAGTGGGAGGGGCTATGAAGGAGGCTGGGGCATCAACAGAAGCTCGGGCAAGAGATGCTCATTCCTCAGTGATTAGCAGAGATGGAGAGAAATGGACAGGACTGAGATACTGCAAAAACAAACGTCCATTAATAGGCAAAGGGTAAGAAAAACTTGTCCCACTGTGTGGACATTACTACTCAGCAGGGAAAAGGAGTATCGTCAATAACGGGACAGAAACTTAGAGGTGCAGCAAAAGGGAACTGACAAGATAGGGACACAAGGGAACTTCTAGGGAGGAAATCTAAATTGTGTTGGTAACTACAAGGGCATACAAACTGGTCAAAACTTATCAAACATATGTTTAAATGACTAAATTTTATTGTATGTAAAGTTGCTTGATTTAAAGAAAAATCAGTGCATCTCAACTATTAAGAACATAGATTTTGGACTCATAAATTTGACCCCTAGTTCTACCACTGGCAAATGCGTTACTCTAGGAAAGTCAATAAAAGGGGGAGGGCGGATGGCTATTCTAAGTTTAGCAAATCACCCAGTTGAGCACATTGTCAAATACAAAGGCAAGAGGGCCTACCGTTCAAATTTCATTCATTGCCCCAGTAAGAGCAATAGGTAAAGCAATGAACATTTCTTGAGTGTGTAGAGGTTAGGACAAATAATCCCCGTTGGCAAGGGGATTATTTTGAGCTGAAAACAATCAAAGTCCAAAAGACACAAGAAGAAACTGTGACCTTTCTCCTAACTGCCTAAAAGAATTTAGATAGAGGATCGGCTTCATGGAGAGAGTTATGATCATAGATAATGATAGTATAAAATGAACTGGCATGGTAGACAAGGAAGAACCTAGCAAGGCCTATTTGATCAAAGTCTTCTCTATGTCCCATTCCTTCTGTATGGCCCAGCAAATGTTGGTTTACCAAACATTTACTCTTTTTTTTTTTTTACCCTTCCCATGAATTACTGTCCTTCCCTTTAAAGTCCTAGACCCATACCTCCTTCTCCTTAGTTGAGATACATATATACCTCATTTTGCCTGTCTTTAGAATTTCATGTTTATGTGGACTCCCCATATGTATGTAATTACATTTTATTTTCCCCTATTAATCTGTTACATGTCGATTTGATTCTTAGACCAGCCAGAAGAATCTTGAAAGGTAAAGGAAAAGTTTTCCTCCTCAAAAAGTGCTTCCTATTCTTAGGCATGTGGTAGGCCCTACAGATGTCTCATTTGGTCCTAATAAATAATCTAAGAGGTGACCATTGTTCTTCTAGCTTTGAAATGTAGAAATCTCCCAGAAAACAATAGCTTGGCCAAAGTTATTTAGAGAGTGAACATAGAACCCAAGGTCCTTGCAGGGGTGAGAGAATGCCATCTTGGACCCACCTTCAGTGATCTAGGAGGAAACCTGAGGATCCTCACAGGAAATTTTCCAAAAGGCAGCACTTAAACACAGGTTATTTTAAATGCACACAATAGGGAGTGCCTGGGTGGTTCAGTCAGTTGAATATCTGACTCTTGATTTCAGCTCAGGTTGTGATCTCAGAGTTGTGAGATCAAGCCCCACATCAGGCTCTGTGCTCACTGGGGAGTCTGAGATTCTTACCCTCTCCTTCCAACCTTCCCCCTGCTTCCTCTCTCTCTCTCTAAAGTAAATAAATAAAAATTTTTTAAAGAAATCAACTTTAAATGCACACAAATGAACACTTATTATTTTGCTTTTATTGTATTCATCATTAAGGTTATTGTGTTAAGTCTATTCAGGCTGCTGTAACAAAATATCACAGACTGGCTAACTTATAAACAACATAAATTTACCTCCCCCAGTATTGGAGGCTAGAATTCTGAGATCAGGGGGCCTGCATGGTCCGGTGAGAGCCCTCTTCCAAGTTGCAGACTTTTTCATAGATCCTGACAAGGTGGTGGAGGACAAGGGAGCTCTCTTCAGCATTAATCGCATTCATGACAACTCTGCTCTCACTACCAAACCGCTTCCCCAAGACTCCACCTCCTCATACCATCACCAATGGGCTTTGAATAGTGACGGTGGTTTTCTGATCGTGATAAATTAAATTTCCTTTCTAAAAATAAGTTTTAATTTTTAAATAAATCAAATTAAAACTATGAAGGAACTGACAGGATGGACACTAGTTAGATATCTCAAAATGGTCGAGAGGATTTGGAAATGACTGAAGTTGAGAAAGGCTGAGTCAGCCCAGTAGACAAAGGCTAGGGCCCCAAGATACCAGGAAGATGGGCCAGGGAGGCAGAGAGGATGTGGGCTGGGGCTACAGCAACCTTAGACAGACTGAGAAGAGAGTTTATATTCATGTCCGTGCTACCTCCCATTTGAGTGATGCCATGACAGCTAGGGGCAAAACCTAGGCCTTGGAGAAGGAATAAAAACAGGGAAGGCAAGAGGAAGAAAAATCAGGGAAAGACAGGAAGAGAACGAGAGCAAATGATACAGATAGGGCATCTATCAATGCCAGACCAGAAACCAGTGCTATCGTTTTTCAACTCCAGCGAGGACAGCTTTGTAGGGAAAGCCAAAACAGCTCAAAGCTTTTCTTAGAATCTCTTTTCCTCTATGAACTAAGGGAAATCCAGCTGTAAAATGATCATTTTCAGAAACAAAAGAATTGAAATAATGAATCTTCTTGTACTTTCAACTTCACTCTGTTACTGTCACAGGTGGCTTTTGGAGATGAGACAAGAGACAATAGAATAATTATTCGTAGAAAAAAAAAACAATGCTCTGCAAATTTAAATATTTAAATCCATTGCCTCTTACATCAGGCACTGTATTTCTTAAGCAAAGTCTTTGCAGAGCACCTGGATGGCACACATGATACATTCTTCTTAAACCCAGGACTGATTTGTTTGTTTGTTTTCCTAGTCTCATATCAAAACTAATCCTTAAGGGATTTTTTAAATGGTTATGGAATTTGTTTTATGCCATGTTTTCCTTCCTGTTTCTCTCAGCAGTTTTAGCATGTTCTAACTTAAGATTTGGTCAAATTAACTTCTAAGCAAAGCCCTTAAATTCTACTCTAATGCCTATACCACCATCAGCTCTCAAACACACTGTCTGTGCCTAGGTTCTCAGTCCTCGAAGGTTCCTATATTCACCTTTGGAATGAAAGTTCTTATACTGCTATAGAAATTCCTATACTCACCTAAGGAAGGATCAAGAGGAAGGGAAGTTAAAAAGCCTTTCTAGATCTGCAAATTAGTCTGAAGGATGAAGAGTCAGGAGTGCAGGGATAGAACAATGAGAGGTGGTCAGACATCACAGTCAGACAAGGACCCGACCGGGAGAAAGAAGCAGATAATCCACACCCTACAGTGAAATCTCCAGGGGAAGAAAAAAGAGTTCACAGACCAGGAAACTGTAGCATCTGGAGAATGATGGTAGTTCTGGAGAATGGACTTTTTTGAATGTTCATTCAAAATGGACACGAATGAAGATTTGCTGATTGTATCAGTAAATATATGAATGATTGCCCAAGCTAGAGGGCCCATGGTAGTCTCAAGAGAGAGAAAGTAGGAGCTGATCACCCAGAAGCTTATTCTTATGCTTCTCCAGTCTCAGTCAAATATGTGTTGAAGACCAGAGGATACATCAGGTACCTTAGCCCCCTTGTCCAGACCTATTTATTAGATCAATATGGGACATGGCATCTCTCCTCCTACATTGTACAATAAAGACCATATAATCTCCAAGGACCTTCTAAGAGGAAGAGAGGTGAGAATGTGATATATGATAACTTCCATAAGAACTTCCGTAAGTTGGGACGCCTGGGTGGCTCAGGTCATGATCCCAGGGTCCTGGGATCAAGTCCTGCATCAGGCTCCCTGCTGAGCAGGGAGCCTGCTTCTCCTTCTGCGTGCTGCTCCCCCTGTTTGTGCTCTTTCTCTTTCTGACAAATAAAATGAATAAAATCTTAAAAAAAAAAAAAAAAAAAAAAAGAACTTCCATAAGTAAAAAATGCCCTAAGAATTGGTCTGGTTATTATCATAGCATCCATTGCTTAATGAAATATTTATTGAGAGGTTACTCCCCACCTTATGGTTGATGCAGGACACATGTTTGGTCCTAAACTGTGGTGTGCAGGCAGAAAAAACTGGGCGAAGAGCCAGGAAACATGAATCTGAGCCTTGGCTCAGACACTCAGTGACTTTGAGAAAGGGCATTCCAAGTGGAAAATAACTTGTGAGCCATCCCAGAGAGATAAGAAACACCATATGAGTTCAAGAAATTTCAAGAAGCATGGTGTTCAACAAAAGTGTCTGGCAGGCAAGGCAAGGTTTTCGGTTAATATGTAGTAAGTGCTCAGGAAATATTTGTTGAATGAATGAATGAGAAGTAAGCAGAAACAGATCACAGAAGACCTCATATTCATTCTATGCTCAAAACCTGGGTTTACCTTGTAGGTAGTAGAGAATCACCAGTGGGACAGAACTTTACTCAGCCTTAAGTTGTAACTGGGTGCTATGCTATATGGAAAATTAATGTAGGGGGAGCAAGAAATGAGACAGAAAGGCTAGCCAAAATAGGCAATGGTCCTAGAATGGGAGAAGAGCAAATGACTTGGAGAAATCAGAGCTACAAGAGCCTTTGGCAAAGGGTTAGATGAGGAGAGTTAAGTAGAAGAAAACTTAAATCATGGGCTTTTAGGTGATAAGGTGCTTGACAGCAGCATTGATTTTTATAGAAAGTGCATGAAGAACAAATGTGGAAGGGAAACTGATAAGTTTGACTTTAGATATGTTGAGTGGAACATCCAGGTGGAAATTAAGCATTTGAATTAATGAACATTAACATAATAAATACAACTTAAATAAACACTTATTGAGACTTTCTCATAAACCAAAAGGTATTCTAAGCTCCCTGCATACGTGAATTCATTTAATCCTCACAACAGCCCCAGGCAGTAGGGAAGGAAAGTAAGATTCAGAGAGTTTAAGTAACTTCCCAAAGTTCTCAACCTGGTAAACGGCAGTCAGTCTCTAACTCAGAATGTCTGACTCCAAATTCCACTTTCTCAACCGTGGTGCAATTGGACATGTATTTGCCCTTTAATGAGGGCCCAGAGCCCTCCCTCTATCTCTTCTTATCGAAACAGAACTCAATCATATAATCGAATTAGTGCCCCCACTGCCCTTATCCACAAGGAATATGTTCAAGACGCACCGTGTATGCCCGAAACCATGGGCAGTACCCTGTGTGTGCAATGTTTCTTCCTATACATCTATACCTATCATGAAGTCTGTTTTATGAATTAGGTACAGTACAAGATTAACGACAATAACTAATAATAAAATAGAATGGCTAGAACAATATACTATAATAAAGTTATATGAATGTGATCCCTCTCTCTCCTGAAAAATACCTTATTGTACTATACTTACCCTTGTTCTTGAGATGATACAAGATGATAAAATGCCTACATGATGGGATGAAAGGAAGGGAATGACATAAGCATGGTGACACAGTGTTAAGCTACTACTGACCTTCTGACAATACGTGAGAAAGACGATCATCTGCTTCCTGGACCACAGGTAACTGAAACCACATAAAGGAAGTCTGTGGTTAAGGAGGGACTACCGTAAAGGGATGATTTTATTTTTTTAAGCACACAAAATGTAAGAATTCCAACCATCAGACTGAATTCTATTATTGCTGGTGATTGCGCACAGTCAAATCTCAATCTACATTTTAATATACATCTGGTCTCCAAAGCAAACAAGATATGCTATTTTTGTATTCATTTGTCAAGTGATACTTCTTTATATAATTTATTTAGAGAAAATTAAATCGCATCTGTCATTTGTTAAGTAAAGATAAAATCTGTCTTTATATCTATTATAAATATTACAGAACATATTAAAATACACTTCAATAAAACCTTTAATCCTATATCTCTAAAATTGATTTTTTTAGCTTAAAATTACATTTTCCACTTACTTTGTAAAAATAATACAATGATTTTTTTAACTTCTGAGAGGGTTCATGAAATTATATATTACTATGAAATGGATTTGAGACTAAAAAGGTTAGAAAGAAAAAAATTATAAATAAAAAATTAAAAAGTCAATAACTACTGCTTGGCACCAAGGTATAATTTCCGCCACTTTAAGACATTTCAGAACCAAGAGACCTCCATGAACAACTATAATAAGAAAAAAAAAAATCTGAGAACTTTTCTATTCCAAGGTTTGTGGTGGAGGGTTCACTTTGGCTTGAAGCCCTTATAACACGACTAAGCACCACAGGGATACCACTTGCAACTTGGTGGACATGCTCACCTGACAAGCTTCTCTGTTAGAAGCTCCATGCTATTTTCATTTGGCTTTAATCCTTGATAGATCAAGACATAGCTCTCTTTGAAAAGCCAGGTTTAATAGAATGCACACAGGACACATTCTCAGAAATGGAAGAAAAACCCTTTTACTTCCTTTCCTAGTTACCTAAGACTCTCGAACTTACTGTAACTTCAGCAGGCGCCAAAAGAAAGGTCTTTCCTCTTGAACTTTGGTCCTTCCTTTTGTTTTCATGAATTTTCTCCCTCTTTATGGCTACGGTATAAGTTTTTTTTTTCTCCCTGAGATTCAGCCCTCAAAGGAAAGCTGAACTCATCCAGGGTAATGGAGTGACTTGAAGAGCTCATTTGTGACTACTGAACACTTGAAATATGGCTACAGTGACCAAGAAATTAAACTTTCAATTGCATTCGATTTCAATTTATTTAACTTTAAAACCTAAACTGAATTTAGTTGTTGATGAATTTCTGAGTATGTCTGGAACAACTTGGGTTGTTCAATCTATTTTTTTTCAACTGTGAATCATTTGAAATCTAAATGCACAACAAGTATTTTCAATGAAAATTCAGTCTCCAAAATGAGTTGTGCTGTAGGGGTTAAATATACTCTAGATTTTGAAGGTTTAGTACAAAAAATGTAAAAGGTCTCATTAATAACTTTTTCATTATTAATTTTTTTATGTTGATTACATATTGAAATGATAATATTTTGGTTATAATGGGCTCAGTAATTTATATTATAAAAAATAATTTCACATTTCTTTTACTTTTTAATGTGGCTACAAGAACATTTTTAAATTATTTATTTATTTTAGAGAGAGAAGCATGAGCAGGAGGGACAGAGGGAGAGGGAGAGAGAATCTCAAGCAGACTCCCCACTAAGTGTGGAACCTGACATGTGGCTCCATCCCAGAACCCTGAGATCATGACCTGAGCTGAAACCAAGAGTCAGATATGTAACCCACAGCACTACCCAGGCACCCCTACTGGAACATTTTAAATTATATGTGTGGTTCACATTATTTCTACCCACTGGTGCTAGTCTACAGCATGGGCTTTGGTGTCAGAGAGAATCAGCTCCCCTCATTCGCTGATCGTATGACCTTAAGCAAGCTACTTAACCTCTTCAAGCCTGTGTTCACTCATCTGTAAACTGGGGGACATTTTACTCTTTTCTGAATAGGCCTGTAGTGAATTTAACATGAGGCAGTGAACAAAAACTTACCAGAGAGCCTGGCTCATAGCAAAATATTCTGTAAATGTTCACTGTGACTATTGTTGTTGTCATTTTTCGCCAACTATCATCCAAATGTTTAGCCAAAGAGTGCCTCAAAATAATATATGTTAGTCACCTATGGTTGACTATTATCTCATGAACAGATAAAGTAACCTCATTTTCCAAAATGAAAAGAGGGACTTACGGTCAGATATAGGAGTTTTTCTCACATTTTTAGTTTTTTCACATGAACAATCTTATTTTTTTTAGTTTATGGAATGGTTTTATTTAAAACAGTAAAAGTGTCTGAAACCCAGACTTCCCTAGAAAATCCAGGGCATGAGGTTTATGTGTAAAAAAATATCAATGCACAATATCTCAAAAGCCCAAGCTCAGCAGTCCTCCATTTAGATTCAGTTTTGAAGGTTAACATTTTATTTATATCCATTTCTTTTTTGGCCAGGATTAAAAAGACCAAATAAATAATCTGGATAAACATTAGGAACTTTTGCTTCCAGAAAGATGGAGATGTGCTTTTCCTTATTCTTCCTGCTAAGTAAAATTTAAAAACTCTGGATCTTATATATAAAACAAACTCTGAGAATTTTCAGAGTAAGACTCTGAAAGGTAGAAAGAAGAAAGACCACTAGGGATCTTTCTAAAATGCATAGTCAAACAACTGAAAACTAAAGACAAAAAAATCTTAAAAGCAGAAAGAAAGAAATGACACTTTATCTATAGGGGAAATAATGATTCTAGTCATAGCAAATTACTCATCAGAAATCATGGCAATCAAGGAAGTAGCCCAACATCCTTCTGCCAACCCAGAATTCTGTATCCAGTTCAAAATAAAAAAGAAAACAGGAGTGGCTACATTAATATCATATAAAGTAAACTTCAGAGCAAAGAAAATTATCAGAGATGAAGACATTATTATATTATGAAAGGGTCAATCCACCAAGAAGACATCATTATCCTAAATGCGTATGCAACAGAGTGACCAGATGAATGAAGCAAAACCTGACAGAACTGGAAGAATAGGCAAATCCAGAATTATAGCTGCAGACTTCAATACCCTGTTCTCTGAACAACTAATGGAACAAACTAGGCACGAAATCATCAAGGATACAGAAGAATGCAGTAACACTATTACCCAACAGAAACCAATTGACATTTATAGACTAATCCACCCAATAATAGCAGAGTACACGCATAGAGCATATACTCAAAGAGACCATATCCTGAGTTATAAAACCTACCTTGACAAATGTAAAAGAATTGAAATTCACAGTGTGTTCTTGAACCACATGCAATCAAATTAAAAACCAACAACAGAAAGATAATGGGAAAATCTCCATACACTTGGGAACCAAACCATACATTTCCAAAGACCCTATGGGTCATAAGGAAGTTTCAAGAGAAATGGTTTTAAAATACATTCAACTGAATGAAATGAAAATTCACTATATCAAAATTTGTGGGAGACAGTCAATGCAGTGCTAAGGGGAAATCTGTAGCACTTACGGTAGCATTAATAAAAATGAAAAGTCTTAAGTTAAACACCTAAGCTCCCACCTCGAAAGGTGGAAGTTCTCTTTTATTTAAAAGCAAAATAAACCCAAGAGAAAGCAGAAGAAGGAAATAACAAAGAAAAGAACAGGAGTCAATAAAATTGAAAACAAAAATAGAAAAAAAATTTCCCTGGAATAAAACGCTGACTCCTTTACAAGATCAACCGACAAAACTCTAGCAATGCTGATGAAGAATAAAATGAGAAGAAAAAAAAAAAAACCAAATTACCAATATCAGGAATGAAATGAGATATTGCCACAGACACTGTGGACATCAAAGCAATAACAGAATGTTGCAAACAATTCTACATACACAAATTTGAGGACCTAGATGAGACGGACCAATCCTACAAAAAGCACGTACTGCCACAGCTCATCCAGTATGAAATCAATCATTTCATTAGCCCTGTAATGATCAAAGAAATTGTATTTATAATTTTAAAACTGCTGAAAAGAAATCTCCAGACTCAGATGGTTTCACTGGAGAATTCTATCAAACATTTAAAGAAAAATTAACACCAAGTCACACAATCTCATCAAAAAAAAAAAAAAAAAAGAATAGCGGATGAAAGAATAAATCAGTTCTTCTTTCATTTAACTTGCCCTCTTTGCTCCACTGAAGCTACCTCCTTTTACTTCTGGAACATACGAACCACCTTCTCCACTTAGAAGAACAAATCGCCTGGGTGGCTCAGTGGGTTGAGGCCTCTGCCCAGGGTTCTGGGATCAAGCCCCGAGTGGGCAGGCTCTCTGCTCAGTAGGGAGCCTGCCTCTCTGCCTGCTTGTAATCTCTTGTTTGTTGAATAAATAAATAAAACCTTTAAAAAAAAAAAAAAAAAAAAGAACAACAACAACAACAACAAATCCATGCTGCTGCCTTGGTGCATGTTCCCTTTCACGCTCCCAGATTCACGCCCATTCACCCCCGACATCTCAGCTTATATAGCCCATGTGTTATTTCCTCTGGGAAGTCCAGAGTAGGGGGAGGGCCCTGCCTTATGCACACACAGCCCCTGCTATGTTTTCTCTCTGTGGCACTTACTACAAATTTTGTTCACTATTTGCAATGAATGATCTAAGGTCTCCAAGGCTTCTTCAACTAGTCTAGGCTGTACACTATAAACTATATGAGGACAGGATACCAGACTCCTTCATTCACTCTCTATCTATGGCTTGGAGCCCAGTCCCTGAGATCCAGACAGCAGTAGGCCAGTATTTATTGAGCAAATATTCAGTCAAGGTCCTGCAGAGAAACGGAATCAAGAGGATGTGTGTGCACAGACACACACACACACACACACACACACACACACACACACTTACCTATCCAGGGCCGGTGGGGGGGGGGGGCGGGGGGGGGGATTGATAAGGAATTGGTGCAGGTGATCAGGAAGACTGATAAATCCCAAGATCTGCAGAGTGAGTCAGCAAGCTGGAGACCCAGGTACAGTTCTAGTGCAAGTCAAAAGGCCAGCAGACCCAACACCTGGATAGAGCGGATGTTCAGTTCAAGTCTGAAGGCAGGAAAAAGCCAATGTCCCAATCCAAAGGCAGTGAGGCAGGCAGAATTCTTTCTTCTTCAAAGGGTCAGCCTTTTTGTTCTATTCAGGCCTTTAGCGGATTGGATGAAGCCCACTGACATTAAGATAGATAAACTAACTGGTCTACCAATTTAAATGTTAATTTCAGGCAAAATAAAAACATCTCTCACAGAAACATCCAGAATAATGTTTGACCAACTATCTGGGCACCCTGTGGCCCAGTTAAGTTGACAGACAATTAGTTATCACATTGAGTTAATAATAACTGAATAATGGGGAAAAAAATAAAAGGTTTGTTTGTGCAATTAATCTATCAAGTGTCATAGACTATCACCAAAGTTTACTTTTTTCTTTTGGCTGAAAAGTATACAGCACCTAATTCATCAGTGAACTCAGTCATTAGCTGGGCTGGGGTCTTGAAAGATAACTATCACTAAGTATTTTTCTTTGTGTCTATTAGCTCTATCCTTCCAACAACTTTGTAAGGCTAAGAGAGGTTATATAACACGTCCAAGACCACACAGCCAGATATTGGCAAAGATATGACCAGGGTGTCTGAGTGCCTCAGTCAGTTAAGTGTCTGCCTTTGGCTCAGGTCATGATGCCAGGGTGCTGGGATTGAGCCCCAAGTTGGGTTCCCTCATCAACAGGAGTCTGCTTCTCCCCCTCCCTCTGCTGCTACCCCTGCCTGTACTCTAATAAAACAAAATAAAATAAAATGACAGAAACCTAAATTTGTCTTCATAGCTCAAGACTTTATGACTTTTAAGAGCTTCCCGTTAAGAAAACACAAATACAATTTCCCAAAACTGAACAACATTGTGTAGCTCAGCCATGTTTTGAGCAAGTTATTTAACCTCCTCAGGATCCAGTTTCCTCATGTGTTAGAAAAGAGTAAAAGCACCCCCCCTTTAAGGAGTTGCTGGAGGATTAATGGAGCTGTAGAATTTAGCATGCTACCTAGACATTGCAGATGCTCAGTAAATGTTAACTTGTAATATTGCTTGATTTCCATTGGCTCTTACTGGCATCTGTTCTTGCAGGCTTCCAAACTCCTGTAAAATCCTTTGGGAATATTTCTGCTCACATGTGTTCAAAATTCAGTCCACTAGCCACAACTGCCTCGTGGCACCTGCAGTCCTCTTCCTCTCCATCATGGCTGGACCCCAACACACCACGTAGCTATACACACGTACACATATTCCACCCTTCATAAAACAGTCCTTTATGCTCCAAGAGTCCCCCAGGACCTGTCCAGGGATCATTATCTGACCTTTTTCCTTTCTTCCTCCTCTGAGCAGACCCTTTCAACCCAAGCAACCCTTGGAGGGTGAGGAGCAAGGAGAAAGGGGCAGGGCTTGCTTCTCGAAGAAGACTGTCTCTTCTCCACAGTATATTCTTGTCCTAGATTAACTGACCATGCAAGCATGGGTTTATTTCTGGGCTTTATATTTTATTCCATTAATCTATGTGTTTATTTTTGTGCCAAAATTGTGTGTATTTTAAATTTGAAAAAAAAAAAAAATTGTGGGAACCTAGCCTCTTATCTTTTGGGGAAAAATTCCAAATTGGCTTCTCCTGAGTTGATCTTGATAAATGTTCTGCTTTCCATACATGGCAGGGCAGGTGCTGGGGCCTGTTTTTCCAGCCATGGTGACAGATTTGCAGTGGTTATCCACATCCTATCACCTGTTCCAAGGGCAGGTCAAGAGAACATTTTTTACTATGACTGGCCAGGTTAGAGTACAAGTTGAGACCAGGAAGCAACGGAAAACAGACCGAACAATAAGGAGGTTGAACCTTTGGCCTTTCTCAACAGGGCCCTTGGCCTCAGACTTTCACCTCTGCCATATGGCCACACTGCGTGTGGTTGGCAGTCAATTCAAACACAATGACCAAAACTTCAGGTTAACCAATTGAGTGTCCTCATTGCTGTTTTGTTCCAATGGATTTCAAAACAATTTCAATTCTTATACTCATCTCAATGTGAAAATAAGAATTTATCTCTTAACAACTACCCATGAAAAATAAAACAACAGCTATATTTAAGGGAAAGTATTGCTGGCAGGTTGGGCTCCCTAGAAAACAGAATCAGAGATGGAGAATTACATGCAAGAGGTTTATTGGGGAATGATCTAGGTACCAACACCTGTGTGGAAACAAAGCGGTCCACTGAGGCAACAGGAGAAACTGGGCTGCGGGGCAGTCACAGCAAAGACCTCAATTGATCCCTTTGGGAGTTCTGGAGCTGGGATGGCCCTGGAGAGATGTCCTGAAATAAGGGAAGGAGGCTGAAACTTTCTACCCCCACATTAGCCAATCATGGGATTTTGACTGCTCCTAGGAAAGGGTCATGATCTTGAACTATGTGGCTTTTCTTCACCAGCACTAGGGGAGTAGGAGGACACAGGTGTGAGCTGTCAGCCAGTCACTGTCCAGCTGCAGTCCTGAAGTGGGCATCTGGGCAGCATACCCCAGTGCCGACCACAATGAGAATTACATATCTTTTCACTCTCTCCAGGGAAATGTCTATGTACACCTAGCAGACAATAAAGACAACTTCCTAAACGAAGAGTGGACTATTAAAAAAAGAAGAAGAAGAAAAGAAAAAAAATCATGAACCATGGAACTTTTTACCAGAGGTAAGATATCATGTCACTGCCGAGATAGTGCAGCATCTTATACTCAGCACAAAACTGATCCAGCTTCCCCTCTGCCCCCAATTAAAAACAGCCCAGCCCTGAATCTCATGCAAGTTACCCACTCTCTCTGCTCCTACCCAGCACTCAACAGTCCTTTCACAAATGCTAATGACTGCAAAGTGAAATGCATTTCATACAAGAGAACCTACTACACTTGCTCCGTGTGACTTCTGCATATTAGCTTTTATATGACTGTCAATGGATGGAATGAACAGAGGAAGAAAAATTTTATATGGAAATCTTTTTTTGTTTGTTTTTTGGGGGGTGGGTGGGGGAAGAGAGCATGAGTACATGGGTGAGCAGGGGAAGGGGCAGAGGGAGAGAGAGAGAGAGAATCCCAAGCTAGATCTATGCCCAGCATAGACCCCAACACAAGATCCGATCTCACAACCCTGAGATCATGATCTGAGCCAAAATCAAGAGTTTGACGCTTAACCGACTGAGCCACTCAGGTGTCCCTGTATGGAAATCTTTATGGCAGACAAACGGTCTATTATTGGGTCTGTCTTTTCAGCAGAGCTTAAAGGTCAAATTGTTGTTTTATCATGACATCTTCATGCTTTGTGCAAGCTAGAGACTCTCCCGAAGGATTATCCAATGGAAGAAAGAAATTGTTAGGACGTGGCAGAACTTCTGCTGCGTCTCATACTGAATGTTACGAAACCATGTGTCTCTTCATTTACAATGAGGAGAGTCAGCCTTCTATTCAGTTATGGTACGATCATTTTTTTTTTTAAAGATTTTATTTATTTATTTGACAGACAGAGAACACAAGTAGACAGAGGCAGGCAGATAGATAGAGAGGAAGGGAAGCAGGCCCCCTGCTGAGCAGAGAGCCCGATGTGGGACTCGATCCCAGGACCCTGAGATCATGACCTGAGCCGAAGGCAGCGGCTTAACCCACTGAGCCACCCAGGCACCCCAGTACAATCATTTTAAATGACGTTTTAAAATATATATCGTGTAAATTTGGAGGGTGAGGAGCAGGGAGAAAGGAGTAGGGCTTGCTTCTCACAAGCAGTTTCCAAAGGTGGACAGATAAAATGTTGACCTGTCAACATGTCAACCCCAGGGTAGTGACTTCAGAGAAAGTTGTGGGGAGAGCAAGTTCTGTATGCACATCTGTCTATCTGATGTGACATTAATGGTCACACCCTCGACAAGGTGCTGGATGGCAGAACCTATCTGAGGTGTTTTCTCAAATTCCTTGACCTCATCTATATACCCAGACCCATGTTAATTAATCTGACAACATTTGTAAGTCTAAATCTCTATGGAAATTTTAAAAAAGAAGAAGAAAGAAAGAAAAAGAAGAGGAAGAAAGAAAGAAAAAAAGATTAAAATGCAGGTGAAACTCAAAGGCAGGGGGAGTAAACCCACTTAGCAAATAATCAGGTCATCATCGAGGTCCTGCGTTTCTTTTTTCCTTAATATCCTTGAGCCCGGTTTGTGGGCTGAAAACGGCCGAGTTCTTCTGGCCCTTCCAACCAATTTCTCTCAGAGGCTGTATCTGATCCCTTGCACATAGTCCCAGCTGTCTGCCTTCCTGAGGTAAACACATTCCTGAAAGGTTATATGTGAACACAATGTTTGTAGAACAAATAATACTTCTCCACTGTCTTTCATTCTGATCTGAAAACACTAATCCATAGTGTTTTTTATCATCACTTCTAATCTCTCTCTTGTGACAAGTGAGTCCCCCATAAAGTGAAAAATTCTTTTTTAAAGTAAGCAAATGTCCCACCTATTTTGTTTTCATCAAAAGAGGCACCTAGGGGCGCCTGGGTGGCTCAGTGGGTTAAGCCTCTGCCTTCAGCTCAGGTCATGATCCCAGGGTCCTGGGATGGAGCCCCACATCGGGCTCTCTGCTCAGTGGGGAGCCTGCTTCCCTCTCTCTCTCTGTGTCAGCCTCTCTGCCTACTTATGATCTCTGTCTATCAAATAAATAAATAAAAATCTTAAAAAAAAAAAAAAAAAAAAAGAGGCACCTAAAAATGGTATGGGCTTGTGGTCCCAAAGGAGTCCAACCTGAACTCACCTCCTCGCCTGCAGCTAACAGCTTGGACAATGCAAACTTCCCTCTCTGCTGTGCTGAGTGCTGTGCTGGTCTGCTAGGACTGCCTTAAAAACGCAGACTGGGTAGCTTAAACAACAGAAATTTAAATTCATTATCTCACAGTTCTGGAGGCTAGACATCCAAGATCCAGGTGCAGACAGGTTTCTTTGGAGTTCTCTCTCTCTCTCTCTCACTTGTAGATGGCCATGTTCCCCCTGTCTTCACACGGTCTTCCCTATGTGCTTCACTGCATCCAAATTTCTTGTTCTCACAAGGACACCAGCCATAATGGATTCGGACCTACCTATATGACCTCATTTTATCTTGACTACTACCTTAAATACAGTCACATCCCCAGGTACTGAGGTTAGGACCTCAACATATGAATTCTGGTGGAACACAGTTTAGCCCATAGCATTAGCTAAATAAAAAATATATTTGAATATCCTTCTGCATAAGAAGAGAGAGGGAAAGATCATTTACAAATATCTTCCTAAGTAAGGAATGACTCGGTAAAAAAGTTAGCTTCTTTTGGGCATCTCATCTCTTCCCTTCTCTGGATAACCGTAATGCAGGGTTCCCAAATGGTCTAGCAGAATCACCTGGACTGCTGAGTAAACACTTATCATCTGTCCCACCCTCCAGAGTTTCTGGTCTACAAGGCCTGGGGTGACCCTGAGAATTTGCATTTCTAAGAGGGGGTGCTGTAGACTACACATGGAAAACCACTGTAGGGCTGTGCAATTATGGGTATGATCTTTTTTTTTTTTTTTTTAAGATTTTATTTATTTATTTGTCAGAGAAAGAGAGAGAGCGAGCACAGGCAGACCGAATGGCAGGCAGAGGCAGAGGGAGAAGCAAGGAGCCTGATGTGGGACTCGATCCCAGGACGCTGGGATCATGACCCGAGCCAAAGGCAGCTGCTTAACCAACTGAGCCACCCAGGCGTCCCAATTATGGGTATCATCTTACATCTCCCCTCCCACTGTTGCTTTCCTGAGCACTTTGATGGCATTCTCTCTCTCTCTTTTTTAAATTTTATTTTTTTATTTGAGAGGCAGAGAAAGAAATCACAAGCCAGTGGAGGAGGGGAGGTGCTGAGGAGAGGGAGAAGCAGACTCTCTGCTGAGCAGGGAGCCCGACATGGGGCTCCATCTCAGGACTCTGAAATCAGAGTATATATTAAAAAAATCACTACTAAGAATGATAATGGTTATTCTCTGCTAAGTGTTCATTATCTCCAGGCACTGCTCTGTTTCACTTCTACTATGCAATTTAATTCACTCAACCATAAGAAATAGGTACTATTATTAATGCCCACTTTACAGATAAGGAAGCTGAGGCTCACAGGGTTTAAAAAACATATCCAAGGTCACATAATTTAAAAAAATCAGTGAAGCCTGGACATAAATCCGGATGAGTCTGATCATGGAGCCTATGTTCTTAGATACTACTCTTGTAGAAGGGAAATCAATAGCCTTTTGTAAACTCTCACTACCCTTTGGTTCCTGGTAATCTGTATCAAGAACTGGGCTTTGTGATGCGAATGGAGATGGGCAGAGAGAGTAAACTGCTAACCCAGTATCAAAGCTGGTGGTAGAGGCAGGTGGCTAGAACTCCCCAGTAAATGAAGGATAGGAGCTGGGGGACACAAGGGTCTGGAAACTTCCTTGTCTCATACAAAGGTAACTAGGTGGTAAGTTTTGCCGTAATTTTAATGAATGAATCAACCTTCCCTTACTTCTGAATGCTTGCTTAGTGTCACTCCCTCCCTTTTCCTTACATATAATGTCTAGTCTACCTTCTTCCATAGCCTGTCTTCCTTTACCCACTGCTCCCAGTTCCTTTAAAGTTTCTGAGGGCAGGGGTTTTGAGAGCTAAAAGGGCTACATGGACATTTCACCTATAGTGGGTTTTCTTCATTTCTCTCCTTCCCTCCCTATAAGAGGCACCATGGAACTCATCGTTAGGCTAATAGGTAACCTCTGGCTTTGTGGGTGGCCTCCCAGGTAAATATTTTCTTTGGTTCCCATGACATATCCCTTCTCAGATTCTCGGAGTCTGTGACTCGTGCGTTTGGCATTCCCATATCTGCTCTCTTGGTTGCCCACCTCCTAATGAAAGCATTACCTGGCACAGATAAAGAGTTAACTGAATAAGAGGAAACCTTTTCTGGTGCCTCCTCTGAGCCGGGATGTGTGCTAGTGATTAATATATGCTTCTTCACCACGCCTTCCCAGCACATCCCTGAGATTGGTATCATTCATCTTTACAGAAGAGCAAGGCCGGGGGTTACAGAAGACCTGGGCCACACAGCCTCTCCGTAGCAGCACCAAGATGCAGACCTGGGTCTTCCTCACGCTGTCGCCCATCTCTTTCCTCCATTTATCCTAAAGAGAACTTGTTTCACCAGCCACTGCAAAGGCGACTCTGACCCCACCACTACTCCTCTTGGGCATTTGAGTATATTCTGCAGTCCCTCTTCCGGACAGAGAGGAAAGCCCAAATCCTCAGAGACTTTACAATACCAGAGGATCACTCAACTCCTTCCAGTTCAACAAGTACTTGTTGACTACTCAGTGCCTCACCTTGCACTGGAATCAACAGCTCAAGTCCCATGGTCTGTAGGGAAGATAGGTGTTATGGACTGAATGTTTGTGTCCCCAAAAATTCATATGTTGAAGCCCTAACCAAAGCAAAGATATCTGAAGTCCTAGGAGGTCTTTGGGAACACAGATGTGGATGGATGTGGATGGAGTCATGAGGGTGGGCCTACATGATGTGATCAGTGCCCTTAAAAGTAGAGGAGGGCTCTCCTTCTTGAGCACAGGTCAGGTGAGGACATGGTGAGAAGGCAGCCATCTACAAGCCAGACGGGAACCCCTATCAAGAACTGAATCTGCTGGCACCCTGATCATAAACTTCCCAACCTCCAGGACCATGATAAGTAAATGTTAGTTGCTTAAGCCTCCCAGTCTATGGTATTTCGTTATAGCAGCCCTTGACCAAGACATGGGGAGAGTGGGAATGCCAGGCCTGCAGGTGATTCAGTTCCCAGGCTGGGTCCTTGGGGCAGATACGAGAGCGGCTGATGAAGGGAGAGCTCTCTGATGTGCCGTTTGGAAGTGGGGTACCTCTGGAAGTAGCGAATTATGTCACTTTCACCTGGGAAGTCATGCTCCTCCCAACCCTTTGCCATTACAGAGGAAGTTCACAGGAGGAAAATAGTTGCTGACCGCCCAAGAGAGCTCTCCGGCAGGGGTTTCTGAAATCTCTGTGATGCTATGTTAATTGCTTATTAGAAAGTGAAAGACTGGGACGCCTGGGTGGCTCAGTGGGTTAAGCTTCTGCCTTCAGCTCAGGTCATGATCTTAGGGTCCTGGGATCGAGTCCCATATTGGGCTCTCTGCTCAGCAGGGAGCCTGCTTCCCCCCTTCTCTCTCTCTGCCTCTCTGCCTACTTGTGATTTCTCTCTCTGTCAAATGAATAAATAAAATATTTAAAAAAAAAAAAGAAAGCGAAAGACTTCATAAAAATAAGGAATTGGCTCTTAACCAGACTCCTGCATTCAAATCCTGCCTCCACAACATACCAGCTGTGTATCCTTGGGCAGCCTGTCCAACCTCTCTGTGCCAAAGTGTCCTTAACCCTAAAATAGGGATGACAAAAGTATCTACCTTGTGAGGCTATCATGAGAATTAAGTGAGTTAATACACATAAAGCTTTTAAAATGATGCTTAATACATAAGTAAATTTCAATATATATTATATTTAATATATAAATATATATGCATACAAAGAAATTATATGCAGAGAATCTTCACAGTTACAAAAACAATATGAGCCAATGTTGTCCTTATTGTACATATAGTCGCTCAGCCCTGTTTTCCATGTAATGTGACATAGTTCCCATGTTTGACAATTTGAGTAAGGTGATGTCGGATTAACAGTTAGGCCATCTGAAGGGTCATGAAATCATTGACATCAAGGATGTTAGAGGACATGTTCTTCTCATTTCTTGTTCATGGTTCCCTACTGGAATTTGGCACAAAGAAAAATGATTCAGTGTCTTGCCAAGTTCATGCTTCTTTTCAGTGCACCAGTCAACGTGGTGGGCCTTCACCATTAGGGAGGCATCAAGCCAGACTCCGGCCCCAAGGAGCTCCTGACTTGGGAGCTGGCAACACAGTCTACAGCAACTCTAAGATGTCTCACATTGGTCCTAGGTGATGTGGGAACAGATGCATTCCCATAAAGAAAGATCAAAGTGGAGGATTAGGTGAAATCATATTTATGTCTTCAGGACCCTTCATATATCCTTTCTTGATACAGCACATATTCAGGTTCAAGCACATGTCTAAGTCCTTTACCCATATTAACCCACTTGAGCTTATTAGAAGCCTATGAGAGGATGCTCACAGGCATCATTAAGTACAATATAAAATGTAAACTGCAAAAAAAAATTTTTTAACTGCAAATTGTGATGAAAATATTGAAGCTTAACAAGTTACAGCTAAAAGACGAGGAACTGAATTCAGACACAACACTCTCATCCAAACTCAGAAATATGAAAAAAAAAAATCATAATCTCACAAAAAATGCGTCGTTTCACTCTACTTCTAAAGTGGATCATGGAAGCTGTGAAATCCAGGACATTAAAAATAATAATAATTGGATTAATAGAATTTCTTAAACATCCACCGTGTTCCAAATGTGCATATTTTTAATATTTATGCATAGCCTAGCACTTAGGAACAGACTGGACTCACACTGTTTTGATATCTCAAGTTTGCATTTACTAGCTCTGGAACATTGGGAAACTTTCTTTTCTTTTTTTTTTTAAGATTTTATTTATATACTGGACAGAGAGAAACACTGTGAGAGAGGGAACACAAGCAGGGGGAATGGGAGAGGGAAAGGAGACTCCCTGATCACCAGGGAGCTCCATGCAGGCTCGATCCCAAAACCCTGGGATCATGACCTGAGCCGAAGGTAGAGGCTTAAGGCCTGACTGAGGCACCCAGGTGCCCCATCGTTGGGAAAATTTCTTAACCTCTCTTTGTATTTTTTCATCTGTAAAATCGGGATGATAACTATACTCACCTCATAGGGTTGTTGCAAGATTCGTTAAATTAATATATGTAAAACACTCAAAACAGTGCCTAACACTTAGTAAGAACAAGAGAAGTGCTTTTTGATATTAAAATCTCACAACAGCCTTGTTGCTACTACATAGTTTCATATATGAGGAAACAGAGCTTGGTTGGTTAAGGATTAAGTTAACCTGGCATGGTAGGGATTCAGACCTAGGTGTGTCGGCTTCTAGACCCAGGGCTCTGAATGAGCCCACAGTGACCTTTACCCCCACTACAGCAGAGGAAAGCCAAACACAAGCTGAGGAAAGCTGTTGTCTCATGGTGCACTGTAAGCCCAAAACCAGGCCATTGCCCTGGGTATGCTCATTTGCAACTCTCTGACCATGACCTTTGCCCACTTAAAGAGCCAATCCCAAGGCAGCCTCTGGTAAAGGGGTGAGACAAAGGTCTTTTGATTGTGAAAACAATGGAAAGGGGTAGCTGAGGGGAGGTGTGTGGGGTGGGGGTAGGGGGTTGTTTATCACTAGGGAATCAATGCTAAAGGCTACTATAGTCAAGAACCAGAGCTCCCCAACTTTTATAATCAAACAACCTTGGTCACTGCTGGGATCAGAGTTCACCGCAGGCTGTTCAGATGCCCTGGCCACAAACTTCCACAGGCCATAAACATCCCCTTCAGACTGAAGGAGAGGTAGGACAGGATACCAAGGCCACAGGCTCCTTAGGAGGCGAACAAGCACAGGAAGACGGATTTAGCACCTGACATTTCCATGCCTCTCTCTGACATTTGTGTTCCAGGTCTTAGAAAAGTTAGTGTTGCCCTATAGACTCTAAGTACCACTTCTCAACAACCTTGGATTCTAGCCAATCTCCAAAATGGAAGACACTCTCACATGAGACCAATTAAAATATTTACACCAGTGGAGGAGAGCTCCATTGATGTACACTTTTGAGTCCAGGATGACTTTTTTTTTTTTTTTTTTTTTTTTAAGATTCATTTATTTTAGAGAGAGTGTCTGGGCACATGCATGGGGGAGGGGCAGTAGGAGGAAGAGAATCCTCAAGCAGTGAGTGCTGAGCCTGCTGCAATGCTCAGCCCACTGCAAGGCTCAGCCCACAACCCCAGTAGAAATCCAGAGTCAGGCACTCAACCACATGAGCCACCCAGGCACCCCTCATGATGACTTTAAAACAGAACAAAAGTCATGAGACATACCTTTATGTCATCATTAAATACAACTAGTATCTTTGTTGAAAAAGCATTTTGCAGTTTTGTATGCATTTAGAGTATGTTATTGTAACTTTAACAAGTAAATGAATTTTGGGTCAAAAAAACAACACTCTAGGAAAGCAGTGGGTAGGGAGTAGGAGAGACGCTCAGCAAACAGAAATAAAGCATTTGCTTTGAGTCATGCTTTCATTCATCTCAAGGGGAAACAGAGGGGATGCATCACACCGCTGGGCCACTCAGAGGAACCTGGATTCAAAGCCCAGCTCTGTCCAGGTAAGTACTAAGTACTTTGGGTGGATTCCATGAGGCACCAGACCTTATCTACAAAATGAAGGTAACAGCATTCACCTCTGAGAGGTGTAGATGAGATAACATATGACAAATGCCTAATTGTAAGGATGGCCCAGTCTTGGCTCAAAAATGTCACTTTTCTTCCTCCTACACCCCACCTCTTAACTATCCTACACCCAAACAGAATTAGTTGCCCATCCTTTTGTTGTACCCACAGTTGATATGCTCTTTATTTGTATCTCTGGGATTTCGAGCAGCACTCAGGTGCTTAGTAAACATCTGTGCATCCAGACGTGGTTACGGTGTGACTTAAATCCCTACCATGAAGTCCTGGGGACAGGAACCATGTCAGCCAGCATCAAGTATGGTTGTGTTACCAAGTGTTGCCCCTCCCATTTTGTAAGGTACACAAACACATCAATCTTCAGCAACCAGGCAAGTGACTCAAGTCAGCTGAATGAAGATAACAAGAGTGGTAAAGTCTGTGACAAAGTAGACAGGATCTCCCTTAGAGGCACTCTGATTCAAATAAACAAAACACACTTTTCTGGCCAAACAAAACCATCTGCCCACAGGATCTACCCCTCTGGTCATAACTGGCAGCCATACACAGAGATTCACATTGACAAGTATTTTCTTATACGTTATTTCATTGGAAATGTCAGCAACCCTCGGAAGGAAGCATTGTAGAGTTGATCTTATGGGTATCTGACAGAGGGTGAAACTAAGGCTCAGACAGAGTGATGTGTCCAAATCAAACACAGCTAGTGCGTGGCCGACCAGGGATTCGAATCTGTCTTCTAACATCAAAGTACACCCCTGCTTCTCCTTAACAGCACACACTGCCCTTGATATGCTACTGTTTTTCACCCCCATAGTTTTTCTGAAACAAAAACCAAATCCTACCAAAAGGTTAAACCCGTGTCAGATTTACACTCTAATGACCACCATGAGTCATAGTCCATCTAGAACTGAAACGGGTGTCCTTGGAAACGGTGCCTTCTTTGCAACTAGAGGGACATATTTTATACAGGTTGTTCACACCGGGAATACGGTCAGGGGTGCCAGACAGAGAGGTGCTAAGAAGAACAGTGAATAGGTTAAAAGAAGGAACTCTGCACCTGAATAGTATTGAGGACCCAGGCTCCTTGAATCTATGTGAACAATCTTTAAAGGAACTGGAGTCTGTTAAGAGAGCAAGAAAATCAAGGTAGGATCTTAGCAACTAGACTAAACAAGCGTCTGATTACCCTAGGCTACGTGTGTCCAAGGGAAATAAAATGTGGCCTAGGGGCGCCTGGGTGGCTCAGAGGTTTGGGCTGCTGCCTTCGGCACGGGTCATGATCTCAGGGTCCTGGGATCGAGCCCCGCATTGGGCTCCCTGCTCCGCAGGAAGCCTGCTTCCCTCTCTCTCTCTCTCTCTGCCTGCCTCTCTGCCTACTTGTGATCTCTGTCTGTCAAATAAATAAATAAAATCTTTTAAAAAAAAATGTGGCCTACATGTATAATTTACATTTTCTAAGTAGTCACATTAAAAAAGCAAAAATAAACCAGAGAAAATAATTTGAATAATATGTTTTGTTTAATTCAATATACCTAAGATATTATTTTAACATGTAATCAATAGGAAATCATTAATGAGATATTTTATATTCTTTTTTTTTCATAGTGCTTTGAAATCCAGTATGTATTTTACATTCACAGCTCATCTCGGTTGCACTGGCCATATTTCAAGTGCTCAGCGGCCATGGGGCTAGTGGCTGCCATACTGGACAGCATATCTGGGCCAAAGAAACTCCTAGAAGTGTGTATTTCTGGTTTAGTGGAAGTGAATAATGTAGTTGAAAGCCAGATCAGACAGCATTCTTCAAGGTCACAGAGAGCCCTCATTTCTAATCTTGCTAGTTTGATTTCAAGACAGGTCTCTCAGAGCCACCTTCAAACTTTGCCACCATTTGGGGGACAGCTGTGTCAGTTTCCAGACAGTTGCTCTGCAAAGCCAATCAGAGGCCATTGTGTTTGGCAACCTGTTTTTGCCTTGCAACAGTGCAATCCTCAGCATGTCCCCTTTCAAATACCTATTATTCTAGTTCTTTCTTCAGTGGTGCTATGACTGGCAGTGATTAGGGTGACATTTTTTATGTGCCTGAGTTCACAGAGCAATTACATAGTGTGAGTGGCATAGTGATTCAGAGGCTGTATGTAAAGACTAGAATTGCTACATTTGCATGTCTCTGAATAATGAGATTCCTATCTCCATTAAACGGCAATGAGGTAGAAATTGATAGCATTATTAACTATTGACACAGTAAGCACAATTTTCTATTCTCTCCCTTTCCAGCTGGTTTCAAAGATGCTAAAAGCTAGAAGAGGCAACCAGAGACCATAAAGTTGCCCACACTGAGTCCCCTTAGCAACTCTACCAAATAGAAATTCTGCAGAGCTAGAGATTTCCACACCTTATCAGTAAATCTTCTGGCTGCTTCCCAGAAGAGAGTCCACACACAATCCAACCCAATCTCATGGTTTCATTTGGGAAGAGACTGCAGCTTAGAGGCGAGATCTGTCCAAGGTCACAAAGAGAGAAAGAAGGCTAGAAGACAGAGGACTCCAACAATAGCCACTCCTCCTCTGAGTCTCATCCCCTAGCACTGGTGGTAGCTTTGGAATAACAGAGTCCCATCTTCCAGTCTAATTGCGTATTGTGCATTCTGGTCACACACTCCTCTTTCTGCTGAAGAGATGGAGAAACCAGCTGAAATTATAATTTGAGTCCCCAAACACAAAGACCTTTTCAGTTGACTAGAAATGAGCCCTAACTAGCCACTGAATCAACAAACATCCATTTTTGCAGCAATGAAATAAATACATGGGGAGATAGTTAAGGTTATGGTGGTTATAAAACAGGGAAAGGGAAAGCTGTGATTAAGTGCTTATATGGCTCTGCCATAAAAATAAAACATTTTCCCATCAGCCACGTGGCAGTGACATTTTTGATATCAAGGGCAAGATCAAGGTAATTATATCCAAAGGGACCCTTTAAGAAAACAGGTCATCGGTGTAGCAACCCACAGATGCATAGCACAGAGTGCTTTGCTAGCAACGTTGTGGCACAGAAGAAAAACTCGCTTCAGTGAAATCCTAACACAACAGTGCTTTAGCCGTGGAGTAAACAACAGCAGGCAGCATGAAGGTTAACCGCCTCTGCATAGAAGAGGAGATGGAGTAAGATTCGTCACGTGTACAGTAGCATCAGCTTAACGTCTGTCACAGTGAAATGAATGCATGAACAGCTGTAACAGCGAATGCCATTAATAAACATGATGGTGAAATGGGCTGGGTTGAAACATTATTATTTATTATATGCTAAAATGGAGTGTTTGTGATGTATCTTAAAAGTGCTGAGTGTCTTTAAATAGCTAGAAGGGTCCATTACCTCCTTACCCCCATCAATAATCAAAGATGTCCCAGGAGTCAAAGCTGAAGGAGTATCTGGGTAGCATAAAGCACAAGAAAACTGGGACATATCAGCAGTATGTAAAGGAGGTTGTGAAATCCTTTGGGTCTCCACTTAAACCTCTCTGGGTTCAGCGAGGACTTTCTCCGAGCCCGTGGTCTCAATGAACTACCCCGATATAAGTGACCATACTTCTATATACTGTTTCATATGGTATGTTCATTACAAGTATGTACTTAGAGCCTGTCTTCTCCGTGAAGAGGATCAGGGCAGACGCCTAACTGTCTAACACAGCTAACTCACTGATTCAAAAGGCACCCACAGAATACCTACAAACAGCTAGGCACCATGCTAAGTGCATGGGTTACAGCTGAGAACAAAACAATCCTGTGCTCCTGCAGCTTATACCCAACTAGGGAGAAAAAGACCATCAACAACTCAACAAACAAGCTGGTCTCATAATTGATATGTGTTCTACACAAAGCAAAGGATAATGAGATAGAGAGCAGATGCATGAGAGGCGAGTCTCTTTGAGGACACACGATGAAGGAAATCTGAATGTTGGGAAGTTCTGGGGGAGGACACTCCAGTCAGCCAGAAGACGGGTTGGAGGAGTCTTAAGATGGGAATAAGTCTCGGGGCGCCTGGGTGGCTCAGTGGGTTAGGCGCCTCTGCCTTCAGCTCAGGTCATGATCCCAGGGTCCTGGGATCGAGCCCCGCATTGGGCTCTCCGCTCAGCAGGGAGCCTGTTTCCCTTCCTCTCTCTCTGCCTGCCTCTCTGCCTGCTTGTGATCTCTCTCTCTCTCTCAAATAAATAAATAAATAAATATTTTAAAAAAAAAAAAAAAGATGGGAATAAGTCTCTATGACTGGAGCGGAGTGAGGGGGAGAAGGAGTTAAGGATGTAGATTGGACAGGACTGCTTCCTTGGATCACAGCAAATGCTCCATAAACACTTGCTGAATGAAACAACAACAAAACATTGGTTGAATGAATGAATAGGTACATGTCAGCTATCAGGGCAGGTGGCCCATAATTCCTGCTGCCTTGGGCAAAAGTGTACGTGACCAGCATAGAAAAGTAGAACCTAGAAACTTGAAACTTCATGAAAAACACAGCAGGTAAAGAGGATGAGGGCTATGCACTCACAGAAAATAAAAATGAGATATTCAAGGCAATTTATAATAAACTCCAAAGTGCTTCAAAGGAATGTAGGGACAAGCAAGTTAATTGCAGGCGGACATGATATGGAGCAGGTTCCTGAAGGTAGGAAGTGTGCTGGGCCTTGAATCACGCATTCACATTAGGTGGAATGAACACAGGGAAGGGAGAGCATTGCAGGAAAATCAGTCTTCTCATGTTATCCCAAAGGAGCCACCACATTTAGTTCTGGGACAGGATGTCAGTCCATACTATGCTAGTCAGACAGACAAGGGGGACAGTTAGATGCAGGGAATACAGAAGCTGGCATCATGACTTCCTTCCTGTAGGCTCAGGCTGCTCCCTTGGAATTCACAGGCTCCAACCTGAGTGGAAAATTACCTACCTTCAACACAGAGTGAAGCTGATGAGAGCTTAGGATCTATAAAGTATGTTTTAATTCTCTCGTTTTCCGGAAGCTCACTAGCCTGCTAGTCTTGTTGTGGTGGTTTAGTTCCGCTTTAGCACTTTTTAAATTAAACCCATTTGGAAGCTGTCCAGGCTAATCTAACACCATAAAGTCTGTAACAGATGAGTCACAGGGCCACCACCCAACCAATAGGCTCAAGCCAGAAACCAGGTACCCTCCTTTCTTCCACCCACCTTACTCTCAAATCCATCTTTCTGCCCCTTCCTCACCACCACTACCTTATTCAGCCCCTTGTCGTCTCTTGCCTGAATCCCACCCCACTTCCAGCTCATTCTAAACATTCCTCTCCACTCCCCATAACCTGAATGACTGCTCCCATGTTCACCATTATATATATACACAGCCTTCATGATTTGCCTACTTTCCCATTCCCATCTCCCTCCACACCTCCCAAACATCCCAAGTTCAAGAAAACCAAGCTATTTACACTTTTCCCAAAACCCCATGCTGTTGGGAGACGCTATGCCTTTGTGCTTGCAGTCCATTCTGCCTAGAATACCCTTACCCAATCCTGTATGGCTGCCTCTGATTCATCCTTTAAGACTCAGCTCAGGTATCACCTATTCTGTGAAGCTTTCCCTGATCACCACTGTTTATTATTCAGGGTTCTCCAGAGAAACAGAAGCATTGGGCTATGAACACAGAGGGAAAGAGATTATTTTAAGGAATTGGTTCATGTGATCATGGAAGCTGGCAAACCTAAAAATATAGGATTGGTTGGCAAGTTGCAGATCTAGGGAAGGGCAGGTGCAATAGTTCAAGTCCAAAGGCTGTCAGGCTGGAGATGCAGGAAGAGCTGGTGCTGCAATTCGGGATGAAGGCCATCTGCTATAAAATTCCCTCTTGCTTGCGAAAGGTCAGTCTTTTGTTCTACTCGGGCCTTCAACTGATCGGATGAGGCCCACCCACACTATGGAGGGCAATCTACTTTACTCAAAGTCCACTGATTTAAATGCTAATCTTGTCTAAAACAATCCCCTCACAGAAACACCCAGAACAACATTTGACCACGTATCTGGGCACCATGGATGAGACAAACTGACATGTAAAATTAAATACCACAATCACGAGCAAGAATAGGGATTTTCCTTCTGTGATCCTGTAGCATTTCAAACAAAACTCTATGTTACCATTTACTCTTTTGCTTCAGTTACAAGTAGACACATCAATCTCATCTTACATGAGTAGGGACCACATACTAGTCATATCTATATCCCATTCTTAATACAGCATCAATAAACTAGTCAAACTAGTTGACTAAGTGAATTCACCAAGTGCTTTTATACCATTAGGACAACACTATACAAGCCTAGTCCTTACTGCAATCACCAGATATGGAATTACTGTTAGCTTCCATGAAAGGAAGCTAAAAACAGTACAACAAGTCATTAGCCCAACTTCCCACTGAGAGACCACAAATTCCAAGTTTCACTTGAAACTTTTGCTCCATGATTAACAAGGCATAAAGGATGCCCTGACTTCCTTCAGCTTTCTTGACCAGTGGACAGACTATCCCAGCTCCCACGACCACTGACCAACAAGACATTCCCTAGAGCAGTCTGAACTTGTACAACCATTCCATGACTCACCTGCTCATAAATGTCCCAGGCTCTTGGCTCGGAGCATTTGTGGCATAATAGCAGTCAAGAGACCATAATTCCAAGCATGTATCATAAAGCTATTAGAACAAATCTTTACCATTACTTTGAAACCCAGGATTAAGGTATGAAAGGCAAGACATCTTCAACAGCCAAGACAATGTAATTTTATTCTAGAACAAAGAGGTCCTAGTATTTGGTGAGATGGACTTCACAATAAAGATTTTGTTAATAGACACTGTATTATGCTGTAGGCATTGCTCCAGGTGAGTTTATATGCATAATCTCATTTCATTCTTACAATAGCCCTCTGAGGTAGGTACCATTGTAGCTGTATTTTACCGATGAGGGAGGGCACCGGAACACAGATTAGGTAATGAGGTAAGGAAGCAGCTCAGTGGAACTTCAAACCTAGGCCATCAATAAGCAATTACCATAAGGTGTGGTAAGGTCTGTGAGGACTTCAGAGTGCACTGTCGGGCTCTAAAGCCTACAGTCACAATACAGACTCCTTGGAGTACCTTAGAATCATTGGAGCAGATCAGGAGGAAATAAGGAGTTCTCAGAACATGCTCTTTCTCTATCCTATCTCTCTCAAGAGGTCTTTAGGACGTGCATCCACACATTCCACCCGTCACCCCCACCCCACCTCCTCCCCAATCCCACCTGTCACCCCCCACCTTCTCCCCACATCCTACCCATCACCCCCCACCCCACCAACTCTTGCAGCCTCACCTTTTGCTCTCCTTGTCTACATGCTACATTTCAGCCAAAGTTCATGTATTTTGGCCCCATCAACATCTCTTGCCTGCAAACCACATACATGCTATTCCTCCACTAGGACCCCACCCCTTACCCTGCCACTCGCCTTCACCTGAACCCTGTTTATTTTCAGGTCTCAGCATGTTAGCTTAGTGGGGGAAGCTCTCTTGGCCCCTCTGTCTGGCTGGGTGCCCTTCTCCCTGTAGGCTCCTACAGTGCACTCTGAAGTCCTCACAGACCTTACCACACCTTATGGTAATTGCTTATTGAATGGCCTGTCTCCTAACTGTGGCCTCCATGTGATCATGATTACATACTGGTCACCTAGCACATGTCTGACATTTGGTGGACACTTGATAAACAGCTGGTAGAAGGAGGAATATAAAACTGAACGAATGAAATACATGTTTATTATTTGCTTCTAGACAGGACATGTTTAAGACATTCCCAAAAGAATTTCTTAAGATTTCACCAAAAATCGATGCCCTCATGACATCTCCCCTAGCAACTGAAGATGGCCCTAAACTTCTCTAGCTAAGAAAAGAGGCTCCAAGAACCAAGCACTAGGGATGTCTGAGTGGCTCGGCTGGTTTAGCATCTGCCTTCAGCTCAGGTCATGATCCCAGGGTCCTGAGATACAGAGCCACATCGGGCTCCCTGCACAGCAGGGCAGTCTGCTTCTCCCTCTCCCTCTGCCTGCCACTCCAACTATCCATGCTCTCTTTCTCAAATAAATAAAATCTTGGGGGAAAAAAAAAAAAAGTACCAAGCGCTAATGACCTCTGAAGCTTTCATTTTCCCATTTCAATCTCTGAACCCAAGTATCTATTATCAGAAAGGACTTGGGATACTTTTGAAGATAGCTAGTCTCAGAGCAAAATGCTTGGTAATAATCTAAGGTGAACTTAATCCTGAAGTACTTTTTAAAACAATGTCTGCTGGGACGTCTGGGTGGCTCAATTGGTTAAGCAGCTGCCTTCAGCTCTGGTCATGATCCCAGCGTCCTGGAATCAAGTTCCACATCGGGCTTCTTGCTCAGTGGGGAGCCTGCTTCTCCCTCTGCCTCCACCTGCCACTCTGTCTGCCTGTGCTCACTCACTCTGACAAATAAATGAATAAAATCTTTAAAAAATAATAAAATAAAAAATGAAACAATGTCTGGGTATCACCCAGCTTTGAGGTTATAAACACATTGTCTACTGTTCATTATTTTTTCACAAGTAATGTTCCATCGTTGTTAACTATGCAAACAAGATTTTCATGATTCCCAAAGAGCACTCATTTACTTAGAGCGCAGGATGTCATTTATGATGGCAAATATTGAAGGATATTGTCTTCATCTTGAATATAGATCCTTCTGTCCTGGGACAGGAAGCTGTAAGTCAGAGATATGTGTTTTGCATAAGGTTGCATCATTCCTCTTTCTGAAAGAAAAGAGGTAGGAACTACAATACATGATCTCTGAGACTTCCAATTCTTAACTTTCCAGGAGCCTGTGAAGTCATAAAGAAAGTGTGTATATGCACTATTACTAAACAAATATCTGAGCTCAGGGACGCCTGGGTGGCTCAGTTGGTTAAGCGGCTGCCTTCGGCTCAGGTCATGATCCCAGCGTCCTGGGATCGAGTCCCACATCGGGCTCCTTGCTCCGCAGGGAGCCTGCTTCTCCCTCTGACTCTGCCTTCCACTCTGTCTGCCTATGCTCGCTCTCGCTCGCTCTCTCTCTGACAAATAAATAAATAAAATCTTTAAAAAAAAAAAAAATATCTGAGCTCAATGGTGCCCCCCACAAATTCATATGTTGAAGTCCTAACCACCAGTACCTCAAAATGTGCCTGGTTTTGCACATAGGGCCTTTAAAGAGGTGATTAAGTTAAAATAAGGATGTTAGGGTGTGCCCTAATCCAATGTGATGAGTGTTCTCATAAGAAGAGGAAATTTGGGCATAGACATGCATGTGAACAGAGAAACGCCAAGGGAGGACACAGGGAGAAAGAAGGTAGCCATCTACAAGCTAAGGGGAGAGGTGAAGGAGCCGCTCTGCACATAACTTGATCTTGGACTTCCACCTTCCAGAACTATGAGAAAAGCAATACCTGTTGTTTAAGCCACCAGTCTTTGGTATTTTGTTATGGCAGCCCTAGCAAACTAATAAAACACATGATTAACAAATTTTAGAGCAATATTAGAATCCCAGGGCAAGACGTGTTTTATCTGCCATTTTTGGCTAAGGATACTTTGATTCTGCATTTGTAATATAAATACTTTAATTAAGTAGTGCTAATATTCATTAATTTTGGTTAAGAAATAATTTGGGTGGTGAATGCCATTAGGCCAGTTTTCTATATCCATTCTCTATGGAGATCAGTTAAACCCCTTCTAATTTTTTTCTTATATTTTAAGTTTTGTTCAGCTAAAGTCATTTTCATTTATTTAATTTTTATCAATAGTAAATTAAAATGTGTTGAATCAAATCTTATCAACAAACACTTATAAATCAATGTTTTGTCCAAATAAAATGTTATCAATTATCACCTTTTATAAAGCTTTTGCTATGGCTATTATTTTTACTGAGGTCAAGTTTTTCCATGTCAAATGTTGACAAAATTTAATTCTTCTGTTAAGTTTTTAAAAAGTAACAGCCTTATGATGAGCACCAAGTAACATATAGGATGGTTGAATCACATTATACTGCATACCTGAAACTAATAAAACACCATATATTAACTATACTGGAATTAAAATTAAAAAATAGGGTGCCCAGGGGTGCCTGGGTGGCTCAGTGGGTTAAAGCCTATGCCTTCGGCTCAAGTCATGATCCCAGGGTCCTGGGATCGAGCCCCGCACTGGGATCTCTGCTCAGCAAGGAGCCTGTTTCCTCCTCTTTCTCTCTGCCTGCCTCTCTGCCTGCTTGTGATCTCTCTCTCTGTCAAATAAATAAATAAAATCTTTTAAAAAAACAAAAAATAGGGTGCCCAAATGGCGCAGTTGGTTAAGCACTGACTCTCGATTTCAGCTCAGGTTGTAATCTCAGAATCATGGCACTGAGCCCTGCTTCAGGACCTCGGCAAAGCGGAGAGTGGACCTGGGACTCTCTCAAGCCCTCCCCGCCCCAGTTCGGACACATGCACTCTCTCTAAAATAAATAAATAACTCTTCCTTCCTTCCTCTCTTCTTCCCTCCCTCCCTTCCTTTGAGGAACAGAGGGAGAGGGACAAATAGACTCATTGCTGAGTACCTTATAGAGTACATAAAGTTTATGAAGTATACAATTCACTGGTTTTGTGTGTGTGTGTGTGTGTATCTACTGGGTTATACTATCAAATTCCAGAACATTTTTATCATCTCAGAAAGATACTCCCATTCCCCTCTCCATGCCCCTAGCTTGTGGCAACCAGTTTCTGCCTTACGTCTCTACGGATTTGCCTATTCTCAACATTTTGTATAAATGGAATCGTGCAATACATGACCTTTAGTACCTGGTTTCTTTCACTCAATGTCTTCAAGGTTCAACCATGTTAAAGTATGTCTCATTACTCCATTCCTTTTTATGGCCACATAATATCCCATTGTATGGATAGACCATATTTTATTTATTCATCACTTAATGGACATTTGGGTAATTTCTACTTTTTGACTATTATGAATAATGAAACTTCATATATAAGTTCTTGTATGGACATATATTTTTGATTCTCTTGTATATAGGAGTGAAATTCTTAATCATATGGTAACTCCAGGCTTAACTTTTTTGAGGAACTGTCACACTATATTCCAAATTGGTTGCATCATTCTACATTCCCATTACCAATCTATGAGGGTTCTAATCTTCTCAAATTATATTATCATTTACAATGTGCAGTTTTGGCTTTTTCAGCTCTTTTGTGTTTATAGACACTACCACTAATATTCATTACAAAGTACAAACACATGGTGGCTTGCATTTATTCCTCAGCAAAGTCAAGGAAATCTAGGTATTCCAGGATGTTTCTATTGTCCAGAACTGGTCTATTGCAAGAATGAGAAAACTCATGGGCCAAGTCCAGCCTGCTGCCTGGTTTTGTTTGACCCACGTGCTAAGAACATCTTTTACATTTATAAATAGTTTCCAAAAAATCAAAAAAAGAATAATATTTTGAGGTACATAAAAATTATATAAAATCTAGATAACATGGACTCTAAGTAAAGTTTTATTGGAACACAGCCACCCTTTATATCTACATATCATCCATGATTCCTGGTAAGTTAGATAGTAGAAGTGACTGATTGTCACCAGAGACTGTCTGGCCCACGCAGCCTAAAATATTTACTACCTGGCCCTGTAGAGTAAAAAGTCTATCATATTGTCAATCCAATTCATCTTTATTTTTCAGATCACATCATACTATGGGCAGCAGCTGTCCAGATAGTCATCCAAGATAAAGCATATGGCAGCTATCCCAAATGTGGGCCTTAGTCTGTTGCAGTTGGTGAGCTATCATGATCCATAACAAGATAAGCACAGAAACTGAGAGTAAGCCTTAGACAATTATAGAAAATTGACAGAGTAATTTCATATCTGCTGAATCTAATACTTTAGGCCTGTATGTGTATATGTCTTTGGGGTTTTAAAATTCATTTGTCTAGTAATTTATTTTTATTGCACTTCATTAAAGTTTGTTCACAGGTCCTTTAACGTAGATATCTTGAAAAGCAGTCAAACAGAGAATCAATGTCTTTAGAATCAAAAGAGTAGATGTGTTGGGACATAAGCATCCTGAGGGCATTTTGTCTGTTTTGTGCACCTCTGTATGTCCCAGTACGTAGACAGTGCTTCATAGAATACAGTGAGTTCTCAATAAACACTAGAAAATGTACAAATCTAACACAACCCACTTCCTAACTCTAACTTTGTTTTTGTTTTTAATTTTTATGGGCACTATACATCGCTCAGACTCTGGAGCGAAGCCTGGGTTGAGATCCCAGCCTCCCTTTTTATTGGCCAGGCTACCTTGGGCAAGTTACCCAACCTCCCTGTAACTCTTTATCTGTAAAATGGGGATAAGAATAGTGTTTAAAGGGGTGCCTGGGTGGCTCAGTCAGTTAAGCGGCTGCCTTCAGCTTAGGTCATGGTCCCAGGGCTCTGGGATGGAGCCCTGTATGGGGATTCCTGTTCAGTGGAGAGCCTGCTTCTCCCTCGGCCTGCCACTCTGCCTACTTGTGCTCTCTATCTCTCTGTCAAGTAAGTAAATAAAATCTTAAAAAAAAAAAAAAAAAAAAAGAATAGTGTCTAAAGAGTTATCAGGATAGTCATGTGAGTTAATATATGTAAATTATTTAGACAGATACCTAGTGCATAGTAAGAACTCCATAAATGCTAGCTATTATTATTACTGTACATATATGTAAAGTAACTGTTCATGAAGTGCCCACCAAACTTTCTTTATCAGCTGCCCAAAATGGTATGCGGCACACTCAACTTTAAAGGAAATATATTTGATATGCCTACCAAACACAAGACATCTAGCTTTTTAAAACAGTCTTACTAGGTTATGGTCACCAGATACTTCTGGCAAATTGTAAGATAATTATTTGTATGTTATTTTTCATGACTTTGTAAAATATTTCTCATAAATGCACTTTCTATAATCCAAAAGCTTAATTTCAACTATCTAAAGTGCAGCCCATGAATTGGTACAAACACTGGGTAGAAGTTCCGGTTCTGCCATCCCGCACACAACAATTACTCATCCCCAATCCTACACAAACTTTATAGAACACAAAATTTTTTCAGAGTTTATCTGAAGCCTGTGGCAGCCTCTTCTTGGGTGGGTTTCCAGGCACTGTGGTAACAGGGGCTACCCGAGGAATGACTCTCTTTACAGCTGTATATCGGTACAATATTCAGGGTTACTGGAAGAATGATAGCTCAACCAACCACACAGAAAGTCTCCCGCTCTACAAACATTCTTACCATTCCCTGCTTCCTGCCTCTGGCTCTGCTCTGCCTTCAGCCTGCAATAAATCTCCCTGCCTCTGCCTACTAAGAACATAGACATCCTCCAAGGCTAGATACCAATACCACTTCTGTAGCAACTTCCCAGATCCTCTGCAGTCAGAACTAATAAAAACTGCAAAACTCTACGTTATCATTCTTGTTCAATGCCTGCCTGTCTTGTCCACTAAGTTGACTCCAGAGCCTTATAAATATCGAGTGGAGAAAGGATACCAAATAATATCCTCTAGGAAATTATTGATCAAAACATCAATAAGCTGTTATTTGTCTTCCAACACTGTCTAAATTCCATAAGGACAGAAATGTTAATTTAACTGTCTTGGTATTAGCCAGGGACTGGCAGTAGGAGATGCTAAATAAATGTTGGTAGAATAAATGGAGGAATGAACACATGAGTGAATGAATGAATGAATGACCAAGACAGGATTAATCTTCATAAAGCAGAACCCTCTGATATCTTAGTTGAGCTGATCTCATTTCTCTCCACAGAAAGGAATGGGGGGAACCTTCAAAATTACTTTACTCGAGACTTCCAATAATCAAGTTCTTCTTCCCCAAGATCAAAAGTAGAGTTGTTTATCATGATGTCACACACAGCATACACAGCATACTGATACTGAACTAGGAGGGGAGTTTAAGGAACAGATCTGTTTTTTCTTTACTTCCTTCAGACAATTTAAAATCATCTTCTTTTTCTGTAAGCTAATCTTCCAGTTGTCTAGGTTATTTCTCCTGTAATTTTCTCATGCTATTAGGGTCATCCATTTTGCAACATTTAAGGATTTCGTATACCTTGGTGACAATAGTCACTCCTGGATCAGGGTATCAGCAAGCCACAATACCCTGAGTAATCCTAGAGGCCCAGGCTCAGAGCATAAACCCCAGCCATGGACTGGGGTTATCCAAAGGTCAGAGAGCAACTAAACCACTGTTACTAACCAATTGCTTTTATACTCATTATGAACATGGGTGTTAACTTTCCAGGGACCTGAGAAAAGAGATGCCAAGGAGGCAGTCGAATGTCACTCTGCCTACGTTTTCACTGACCCTGTTTACCTATAGACTGTTCATAATGACTGAAATTCTAGAATCATAGATATTACTGCTAGAAAGGGCCATAGAGAGAGTTTTAATCTTTGACCTTTCGGAGGCAAAACCAAAGGCCTATAGTGGCCAGGCAGATTATTTAAATTGAAAGAAGACAGCATGTTGGAGCCTAAGGAGAACAGCAAAGAAGAGGCTCATCTGAAGAGCAGAGCAAGATGCTCACTCAGCTCAAGTGGCTGCTGCCAACTGGTATCTAAGACCCAACATGCCTAACCTTGTTATTCTTCTCCCCCATAAAGATGACCATTCAGATTTTCATGAGTTACCTCTTAATTTTTTAAACTGTCATAAAAATATGCATAATATAAAATTTTCTATCTTGCATAGACCAATGGAACAGAGTAGAGAGTCCAGATATGGACCCTGAAGTCTATGGTCAAATAATCTTCGACAAAGCAGGAAAAAACAGCCAGTGGAAAAAAGGCAGTCTCTTCAAAAAATGGTGCTGGGAAAATTGGACAGCTATGTATAGAAGAATGAATCTCGACTATTCCCTTATACCATACACAAAGATAAACTTGAAATGGATGAAAAATCTCAATGTGAGGCAGGAATCTATCAACAAAATCCTAGAGGAGAACATAGGCAGTAACTTCTTCAACATCAGCCACAGCAATTTCTTTCAAGATATGTCTCTAAAGGAAAGGAAGCAAAAGCAAAAATAAACTTTTGGGACTTTATCAAGACCAAAAGCTTCCACACAGCAAAGGAAACAGTCAAAAAAACAAAGAGGCAACCCACGGAATGGGAGAAGATAATCACAAATGACACCAGAGACAAAGGGCTGATATCCAAGATCTATAAAGAACTCCTCAAACCCAACACACACAAAACAGTTAATCATGTCAAAAAATGGGCAGAAGACATGAACAGACACTTCTGTTCATGAAGACATACGAATGGCTAACAGACACATGAAAAAGTGTTCATCATCACTAGCCATCACGAAGATTCAAATCAAAACCACATTGAGATGCCACCTCACACCACTTAGAATGGCCAAAATAAACAAGACAGTAAACACCAAGTGTTCGAGAGGATGTGGAGAAAGGGGAACCCTCTTACACTGTTGGTGAGAATGCAAGTTGGTGCAACCACTTTGGAAAACAGTGTGGTGATTCCTCAAAAAATTAAAAATAGAGCTACTCTATAACCCTGCAATTGCACTATTGGGTATTTATCCCAAAGATACAGATGTAGTGAAAAGAAGGGCCATATGTACCCCAATATTCATAGCAGCATTTTCCAAAATTGCCAAACAGTGAAAAGAGCCAAGATGCCCTTCAGCAGATGAATGGATAAAGAAGATATGGTCCAGGGGCACCTGGGTGGCTCAGTGGGTTAAGAAGATATGGTCCATATATACACTGGAGTATTATGTCTCCATCAAAAAGGATGAATACCCAACTTTTGCAAAACATGGACGGGACTGGAGAAGATGATGCTGAGAGAAATAAATCAAGCAGAGAAAGTCAATTATCATATAGTTTCACTTATTTGTGGAGCATAAGGAATAACGTGGAGGGCATTAGGAGAAAGAAAGGAAAAGTGAACTGGGGGAAATTGGAGGCAGAGATGAAGCATGAGAGACTGTGGACTCTGAAAAACAGACTGAGGGTTTTGGAGGGGAAGCGGATGGGAAGATGGTTGAGCCTGGTGGTGGGTATTAAGGAGGGCACGTATTACATGGAGCACTGGGTGTGGTGCATAAACTGTGGAACACTGAAAAAAATAAAACTAAATTTAAAAAAAATTATCTACCTTAAGCATTTTTAAGTGTTCAGTGGTGTTGAGTACATTCATGTTGTGCAACCAGTGTCCAAAGTATTTTCATCGCATAAAACTGAAACTCTACTCATGAAACAATTCATCATTTCCCATTTCCCATCATTTCCCATTTCCCATTTTCCCCAGCCCCTGGCATCCACCATTTTACTCTCTGTAAATGACAGAGTGAATTTGACAACTCTAGGTATCTCATACATGTGGAATCATACAGTATTTTCATTTTACAACTGGTGAATTTCACTTAACATAATATCCTCTAGGTTCATATACTGTAGCATGGGTTGGAATTTCCTTCTGCTTTAAGGCTGAATAATATTCTGTGTATGTATATACCACAATTCTTTATCCACTCATCTATTCACATTGTTTCCTATAGCAATTTATAAAGGAATGACACTAATTCAAATTTTGTAAAACAAAAAGCAAAAAACTAAAACATCATACAGCAAAATACACACTTTCAAGAAGTATTTGACCCAGAGAACACCCTCACCTTACAGATGGAAGAAACTAAAACCTGTATGTCAACATGCCCACAGCTGCATGTGGCTGGCTGAGGCCTGAGAGAGAACTAGAATAAGATACAGAACTGGAGGGTACAATGCTAATACACACCGTTGAAATGTTTCTTAGAACACTCATCAGAGCCAAAACTCTGATATGTTAGAGGTTCCAACTTGCTAAAAATTCATGACTAGACTTGGTGACTTGCGGAGGAAAGGGGAAAGTGCAATAACTCAAAACAGTCTCATAATATACATAAATAAATCAATACAGGAGGAGATAGATGTGCTAATTAACTAAATAAGAGGAATCCTTTCACATATATATATACGTATGTCAAATCATCACAACGAACACTTTCACCATCTTATATTTAATCTGTCAATTATAGCTCAAGAAGCTATGCGGGGGAGGCAATAATTCAAGGCAGAAGCAGGCTGGAAGTAACTTTCTCTGCCCATTGCCTCCTCCTTCTTTCTTCAGAGGTAGAAATAAGGGGGCTGGAGAGCTATTCATTATCAGTTAACAATGGACAAAGAGAAGCCTGTCTGCTACATTAGTCATTGCTTAGAGGTCCCCAACTTCTAGTTACACTCCTGCTCTCTACCCCCAAAGTGACTTCTCTTTGATACTATTTCTGAAATGGAATGTGACCCTCTGGCTGAGCAGGGTTGAGGGCATGTGGAGAGCATGAATAGGATATTAGAACTGTAATTCTGCTTGCGTCTGACGTGTGGGTTCTCAAGAATAAATACGGCAACGAGAACTTGGAAAGGGTTGTTATCGGCAGAGGAGAAATGAGGCACAATCTTAAGAAGAAATAGCAAAGATGCCCAACTTCGAAAAAGGGATGGCCTTTCTCTTTCTGGAACAGACACACAATTTGACTTGCCGATCACTCAAGGAGTGGAGTACTTCTGCCCCTAACTTGCTGTGTGCTCGGAGACAAAGTCCTTGCCTCCTTCAATCCCAACTTGTCTGTTCATAATATTAGAAAAAAGTTACAAAGATGAGGGGTTTTCCATCCTGCTAATTTGGCACTTAGGCATACTAAGTTGACATTAATCACATAGCCATGCCTCCTCTATCTTGCCTGGTGTCCCCTGTTCTACTAGCCTCTCTACCAACTTTAGCCGCCTTTGGTGGTTCAGGAATGCAGAGTTTGAGTAGAGTCAGAACAGAGGCAGTAGTAAATTGTAATAAACCAAGGGACCTCATGATCAGCCTGAAATCGCTGATCACCTGGAACAAACCATCAGCCAGCAACTTCAAACTTTGATAGTGTTTGATGCTGTTATGAGAATTACTACTTGCCGCTTCTCTCCCAGCTAGAGGTGGGGGTAGTGCCGAGGAAACTTTCAAAGGGTAGTCAATATCTGAAAAAGCACCTGGGGGATCCTCCGATGAAACTGCTCGCTATACCCAGTGGCCTACTGCCAGCTGTATTACCCACACTTAAGGTTGAGTAGATGGTTTCCTGACACAACCATGATTCAAGCCATTCTGAATGATGCCTTTTTAATACCAGGACTGGAGCTGGCCTTGACGAGTCTCCTGCTCCCTTAATCATCCATTGTCTTCCATGGAATAAGTTCAGGAGAGTATGTTTGGCAAGAGTTTGCTGTAGTCAGTGTGATGCACCATTTGCTAGATGCCCATGTTTGCAAATGGTTTCATTACATTGCCTAATGTGTCATTAGGATGCACCCAGAAATGAGACTTCATTATAATCTCCTACATCAGGGCAAAGGCTGTGTCTCACTCATCTTTGCATCCCCAGCATCTGGTACAGGGCCTGGCCCCTCGTGAACTCCTGTTCATCCTGTAATTCACTCACTCATTATGAAGCTGGTTGAGCTCACAGTGCAAACCAGGCACTGTCCCGGAACTGGGGTGGGGAGGGTAGCAAAAGCAAAGCACAAGACAAATCAGGCCCTGCCCTCAGGGCACTTCCAGCCTAGAGGAGCACCACCTCCTGCAGGAAGCCTCCCCTTCCCCACTGTCTTTCCCTGATGCTCACTGAAGACCCAGTGTCCATTCAAGAGACCACACTCGTGACAGAGTACCACAGTTACTTGAAGGATTTCTTGCGTACAGAACTGTGAATTACTCATCTTTGTAACCCTGCTGCCTAAAGCAGAGCATGGTACCCTGCAAGCGCCCTACAGATGCTTGTTAATCACCAAACCCACACTTCCCCCTCTGACTTCCGCTAATGTGTACAGTAGCAGTGTACAATGTGGACTGTTGCTCTCTTGGCTTGCTTATCCCTTGTGCGACGAAGCTGCTTGGTAATTGCCGGTTTACTGACCTGGCTACCTTACCAGACTATAAATTCCCCAAGAGCAAGCAGCATGCCTTAAACAAGGACCACACTTCATCCCAACATGGCAGGAATAAAAGCACTTCATAAATATTTTTTAGATTGCTGAACACGTATGTTGAATTAGGAGTAACATGAGAGATGCTTAGATATAAAATAACACCCATTATACATATAATGATAACATCTGAAGAGGGATTAGGATTATTCTGTCTGTAATCTGTTGTTAGAATAATGGTAGTGGTCCTAATTTACAAAATCTTACTAGTGAGATACAGAAATCTGTCAACAGTTGAACCATTATGGTTCCCATTGTTAATTCATGCAGTGAAATACTTCAGCCCACCTTCGTTTAACAAATTCATCAGATTAATGTAGGTTGTAGTTTCCTTTCTAAAATACACTGACTTTTCACCATATTCCCCACTTAAGGGGTACAGTTGGAAAGGCCTCCATTTGTCTGAATGCGTCAGCTCCCTCCAGCTCACCTGTATGCTTTCCAAGACTCAGTGAACTTATTCTTGCTCCCTTTTATATCTGTTGTATTTGCTATTATAATTTTGTAATTTAATTCAATATTGTTGGGCGCCAGGTGGCTCAGTCAGGTAAGCGTCTGCCTTTGGCTCAGGTCATGATCCCAGGGTCCTGGGACGGAGTCCTGCATCGGGCTCCCTGTTCAGTGGGAAGCCTGCTTCTCTCTCTCTCTCTCTCTCTGCCCCTCCAGTCTGCTCATGCTCTCTCTTTCTCTCAAAATAAATATTTTTTAAAAAAATAAAAATTCAATATTTCTAATTAAATAGAAATGCAGGAGCACCTGGGTGGCTCAATGGGTTAAAGCCTCTGCCTTCAGCTCAGGTCATGATCTCAGAGTCCTGGGATAGAGCCCTGCTTCGGGCTCTCTGCTGGGCAGGGAGCCTGCTTCCCCCTCTCTCTCTGCCTGCCTCTCTGCCTACTTGTGATCTCTGTCTGTCAAATAATAAATAAATAAAATCTTTAAAAATATATATATTGTCAGATTAGGTATGAGTTGGTAAACTCTAAAAGCTTGGGGAGAAAAAAATCTACTGATTTCTTTGATAGTGATAGGATCCTGAAGATGCTATCTTCAGGATTAGGAAATGTGGATAATACTTTATAAAAACAATTCGTGGGTGGGAGGGAAGATGAGGTAAAACTTGAATCAGCTGACCCATACTGAGAGAAATCAGTAATTTTGAAGCCTACAAAACTAGACAAACAAGACAAACCATAAGTGACTCTTAATCTCACAAAACAAACTGAGGGTTGCTGGGGAGAGGGGGGTTGGGAGAAGGGGGGTGGGATTATGGACATTGGCGAGGGTATGTGCTATGGTGAGTGCTGTGACGGGTGTAAACCTGGCGATTCACAGACCTGTACCCCGGGGATAAAAATATATTATATGTTTATTAAAAAAATAATAAAAAAATTTTAAAAAACTAAAAAAAAAAAAAAAGAAAGGAAAAAAAACTAGACAAACGAATGTACATTATATGTCATGAATTATATTGAAAAATTTAAGGCTTGTAGGCATATTCTTTTTTTTTTTTTTTTTACTTGAAAGAGAGAGCATAAGAGGGGAGAGAGTCAGAGGGAGAAGCAGACCCCCCGCTGAGCAGGGAACCCGATGCGGCACTCCATCCGAGGATTCCAGGATCGTGACCTGAGCTGAAGGCAGTCACTCAACCAACTGAGCCACCCAGGTGCCCCTGTAGGCATATTCTTTATGATCATAAACTTGGACAGAGATTTTTCAGTTTACTGATTCCTGGGCTATGGACCTGACAAGATTTTCTTTTGTGTGTTGGATTATTCAAAGGCTACATCTGAAAATAGTGACGAACAAGGAGGGCCCCTGCAAGGCCAGCCTCTTGGCCTCCTACCGTGATGCTAAGAGTTAACACAGGATGGCTCTAGCCACATTCCAAGCTCATCATTTTCTCCAATGCCCTGAATAAGGCAGCGAATCTAACTGTAAGGTATTTAGATGTCTGCCACCCTATCTTTGTAAAAAGGATTTGTAATGAAAACTAAACAGCAATTTTCCATGATCTCTTCAGAAAAGGAAAATGACGGGTAGGGGGCACCTGGGTGGCTCAGTTGGTGGATCTTCAGCCTCTTGGCTTCAGCGCAGGTCAGGATCTCAGCGTCATGAGATAGAGTTCCACATCGGGCTCTGCACTCAACAAGGACTCTGCTTGAGAGTCTCTCTCTCCCTCTTGCTCTCTTCCTCTTCCTCTGCCCCTCCCCCTGCTCTCTCTCTCTCTCAAATAAAGAAATAAATCTTTCTTAAACAGAAAAAGAAAGGGAAAGTGGGGAACAGACTGCATTCTGAGAGCAGTTGGCTTTTCATACTAATCTCACGTAATCATCACAAACACCCTGTGAGTTCGAGTTCACTGGCCTCATTTTACAGATGAGGATACTGAGGCCCTACAAGGTGAAGCAAGGTCACATGACCAGGAGGAGAGAAGTGGTATGTCACCCACTGGGAATTAATATACTTCCTAAGCCACCAAACTACCTCTGATGATTTGCCCCATATTTGACATCAATTTTTTTTTCCCCAGAAATAAAGCAGTATCGTGGCTATATAATGTGTTTCTTTCCAAGAAGCTCCAGCCACTTAAAGGGGATTTTTTTCAGTTTCGTTGTTGGTATGGGTCCAAGCTGAGCAGCAACCGTGCCCTCCTCCAAAGCTGGCTGAGGCTGCCGAGGGTCTATAAAAAGCCCCTGTGTTAACACTATGCTACGTTCCAGCTTCTCTAGAAATTCTCCAGGCTACCCTCCATTCCTCCACTTTAGTCTTTCTCTTCCCTTTCTCGTGGGTTTGAATTCTGTTCCCCCAAAAGATACTGAACTCCTATGAATGTGACCTTATTTAGAAATAGGATCCCTGGGGGCGCCTGGGTGGCTCAGTGGTTTAAGCCTCTGCTCAGGTCATGATCTCAGGGTCCTGGGATCAAGCTTCACATCCGGCTCTCTGCTCAGCAGGGAGCCTGCCCCCCACCCCCGCTGCACCCCCACCTGCCTCTCTGCCTACTTGTGATCTCTCTCTGTCAAATGAATAAATAAAATCTTAAAAAAAAAAAAAAAACTGTTTTTAAAAACAAGAAAGAAAGAGAGAAATAGGATCCCCTCAGAAAATCAATCAAAGTGAGGTCATTAGGGTGGGCCCTAATCCAACTTAACTGGTGTCCTTATAAAAATGGCAAATTTGGACACAGAGACACAGAGAGAAGACAATATGAAGACCCTGGGAGGATGCCATCTACAAGCCCAAGGAACCCCTGAGAGTACCAGAAGCTAAAAGAGAGGCATGGAACTGATTTTCTGTCATGTCTCTCAAATGGAACTATCCCTGATGATACACTGATTTCAGACTTCTGGACTCTAGAACTCTAAGATAATACATCTCTGTTGTTCAAGTCTCCCAGTGTGTGGTGTCTTCGTACAGCACCTCATGCCTCCCTCTCTCCCTGTTTCTCTCTCTCTAGTACAGTCTCCATGGATTATAAACTTGCCTGAATTTTCTGGCTCTCTTGGTCAAGTTTTGGGTTCCTCAGGGATAGGGGCTCTCAGTACCTCTACCATGACCATAACCTTGGAGAACATCCCTTCAGGGACACCTGCTCCTTCCCAGCAACAACTCAAGCTCCCAGCACACCAAGGCCCAACTCAAGCCCCCAGTTGGGAAGGCAGGTGCCAGGGGAAGCAAGATTGGGCAGTATGAGAACTGTCATCTGCTTTTTGTTTTGTTTTTTGTCAACTAAACAGAATTATAATGCACGGCAGACAAAGCTATTAAGAATGCCCCTTCCCACACAGGCTGACGATAATCATGGCTGTTCTTTGCTTACCAAATACCTTCTATTTTGTGACCTATATTTTAATCACATGATCAGGCTCCAACAAGCCTTTCCCTTGCCAGGAGATTGCCAGGAGAATCACAAAATTAATCAAAAACTGCAAAGCAATCATCAAGTTTCTATCACAAAATACTTTGGCGTCAACTTGACAGAATCTCTCAGACATTCTGAGGTCAGGAGTGAGGTATAAATCATTGTCTCCACGTGGCACCATACTGAGCTATAGTATTTAATCATTTATCATTTGAAGACATCTGATGGGGAGTGGTTGTAATGCATCTTTCTAAACACACCAGAAATCCACAGCCTTAGTTGTTTTAAATGTAACCATACACAATTCTAGTTTACTCAGTTATTAGATATTAATCAAGTACCTACAAAGTGACAGGAATTTATTTAGGCCCAGTGGCAAACAAAGTGAAGCCCTTGGTTTTCTAGAGTTTATTACAGCCTAATATCAGAGGTAGACGACAAACAAAAATATATATAATTGACTCTCAAGTCATTACACATATGGAGAAAAATAAAGCTGTAATTGTTTGTTCAACACTGTCTTCCTTTTAGGTTATAATCTCGACAATGACAATGGCCATGTCTGTCTTGGTGCTGGTTCAATGTAGGCTTCTGAGAATAGCTGTGATGGATGGATGGGGGGTGGGGAGGAGTTAGAGATGGTGGTGCAAGAGTCCCAAAGAAGTGAAACTTGAAATAAATCTTGAAGAGATGTCAGGTCCAGAAAAGGGAATCCAGGCACAGAGACCAGTAGGGACAGAACCTGAAGACAGCAAAGTCAGAAAACACCAAGACAATTTTCTGGTAGGACAAAAAACAAAGGGAGGGCTTCTGAGGCTGGATAAAGTAAGGCGGGAGCCAAATGTTGCTCTGTCTCATCTGCATACGTCAGCTCTTTCATTGCGGAAATCTGATGAGCTTATCAGACACGTTCTAAAGGTCAGCAGTGCTGAATGATTAGAGACATTGAAGTAGTTAAATGAGTTGTTGCCTAGAAACCTCGCTTAGCACAAAAGCATCTCCCCACCCCCTCCCCCCCCCCCCCCCCGCATTGCTTTGTGTCCACCCTGGGCGGGTGTCAGATTCCGTATCCTCCTTTGACTGAGAACCATAGACTGTCCTCCAGGCAGGCATAGGTGAAGCCACTCAAGCAGGCCAGCTGACCAACTGCAAGTGTGCTCAGTCCGGATTCAAATCCGCCCGGCTCACTGCGACTCACCACCACAAACCTGCTCTGCTGGTTCCTGCAGGCTTCTTCCAGAAAGAACCATTTAGACACCGGTGGGGGGAGGGGAGGGCTCTGCGGGCATTTAGTGAGCTGCTTGCAGAGAAATGCAACCTTCCGTAGGTCACGTTGCACCTCCAATTCACAAAAGGAAAGAGCGTCTTAATGAATTTTATTTACTTTGGAGACCCAAATTTAATTATGCCCCGGTATTTATGATCATGTTAGCTTATTCCAATCGAAAGGAAATATATATACCCTGTAGAAAATAGGGAAGTTGGAGGAAATACAGAGAATAAAGTCAAAATTACAGTAAAACAATCACTTAGAACCATTGTTGATATTTGGGAGTATTTCTTTCTAGTTTTTTTTCTATGAACATACATATATAAATTCATCTCTTTGGCACCTATGAGTCTGAAACATCTATGCGGTAATCATGTTTGGCAAATAAGTAAATATTTTTATACATTTAGAACAATACTAATACGCAGTATGGAATTTTGCTTTTAAAAATTTTGCTCAGGGGCGCCTGGGTGGCTCAGTGGGTTAAAGCCTCTGCCTTGGGCTCAGGTCATGATCCCAGGGTCCTGGGATAGAGCACCGCATCGGGCTCTATGCTCAGCAGGGAGCCTGCTTCCTCCTCTCTCTCTGCCTGCCTCTCTGCCTACTTGTGATCTCTGCCTGTCAAATAAATAAATAAAATCTTTAAAAAAAAAAAAAAATTTTGCTCAGGGGGCACCTGGGTGGCTCAGTGGGTTAAAGCCTTTGCCTTTGGCTCAGGTCATGGTCTCAGAGTCCTCGGATGGAGCCCCGCATTAGGCGCTCTGCGCAGCTGGGAGCCTGCTTCCTCCTCTCTCTCTGCCTGCCTCTCTGCCTACTTGTGATCTCTGTCAGTCAAATAAATAAATAAAATCTTAAAAAAATTTTTTTTGCTTAGTATGGTGGGTATATAAATCCTTTTTTATGAATGCACAAATACTATTGTGTGGATGATGCTGACCTGACATCCAGTACAGAACCCCCCGTATTTGCATCTCTAAAGATTTCATTAGGCTAGATTCCTAATTGTGAAATTAATAGGTGAAAGAGAATAAAAATTTTAAGATTGCCGGCGTCATCCAATGTTGACGAACTTTCCAGAATGAAGTGATTCTTCACTTGGAAACGCAATCAGACCTCTGAGAGCCCTCTGGCAGTCTGCATTCAGTAGCTGCTTCCCACCTGCTGAAGGAATGACGCTCTCTCATGGTCTTTGGACCCGTAAATCTTCTTATACTACTGATAGCCTCACTTCCCCAGCCTCCCAGGACCGTCCCTGTGTTGGCCCCCCTGGGTCAAGCTCCAGCTCAGGTGCCCCAGTCCTCCACAGAGCCTTGAGGGAGACCTCTAATCTTCAGTATTGCGTTCCATTTAATTTTCACTTAAGGATTGTCTTGACTGTTTTCTACTTTGTTTAACCATATCTAAACAAATTCTGTGTCACAAAGCCATTTCTTTCTTCCTTTCTTTCTTTCCTTGTCCCTCTCCTCTTTTCTTTTCTTTCCTCCTGTATTATGTCCAGTATCAGTTGGGGATTGAAATGTGTAGCTTTATCGCCCTTTGATACAACATAAACTTGTACTTAAAAATATTGTCTGGGGCACCTGGGTGGCTCGGGTCATGGTCTCGGGGTCCTGGGATCGAGAGTGTCGGGCTCTCTGCTTGGCGGGGGGCCCTGATTCCCTCCCTCTCTCTGCCTGCCTCTCTGCCTACTTGTGATCTCTGTCAAATAAATAAATAAAATCTTAAAATATATATATATATCATCTGAATTGTATCTTGGGTCTTCAGTGACACCACAACAGAAGTCATTGCAATCACATTCATCAAACGTGCATATTACTGTGCTGTGACCTGAAAAGGACTTTTTTCTTTTTAATGTTTGCCTTACAGAATTCAGATCCGCCACTATGACATCTTCTTCCCCTGGGAGTCTTTCTTTACAATCCTGTTTCCATCTCTACCCCACCCCACCCCACTTCCTCCTCTACTTAATTTTTATCATAGTAGTTGTCACCACCACACCATCTATCTTGTCTCACCACGAGAAGTCCAACCATGACAAAACAGTTCATTAATTGATGAATCAGTTCAGTGCTTACTGACCACTTCCAGGTGTCCAGAATTGTGATAAGCATTGGGTGGGGGACAATAAAAATGAGGAATACTGCTTTCCAGGAGCTTACAACTGAGTAAGGAACATCAAACAGTCAAGCAAAGATATGAAGGAGGCTCTAATCTTAAAATACTAAAATACAGGAAAAAGTGGCAAGATCAGACTATGTGAAGCGTGGGTAAAAGCCAGTAAGGAGAAGATGAGGTTCCAAGGCAGGTTGGAGCTTGATGAGGAATTTACAGTAGAAACATTTGGCTCCTCCCGCAAGCGGCAAGCAGGTTTCTGAGCGAGGCAGTGGCATGATGAGATAGTGTATCAAAAGGACCGGTGGATAAAGAGTGACAATGAAAAACGGCGGTGAGAGGCCAGATGAGGGGGCACTGGTTGGAGAGGTCAGGGGAGCCAAGGTGGGGAGGGACCAGAGGAAGGTGGTAAGTTAGGAAGGATGAGAGGGTGGAGGGTGACCTTGCAGAGAGAGGCACGGCTAAAGGACCCTGGCCTCCAGGCAGGCAGTTCTGAGAACATCAAGCTCACCAGCCCTTCAAGAGGTCCTCGTTCATGGGTTGCGGGAGACTGAGGCTGGCCCCCTGAGAGGGGAGTGGAGGAAGAGAACATCAAGCACAGGATAAAGACAGCTGGGCTGTTCTATGCAAACTTAAACGGATTAACAGAGCCCAGATAAAGGGGAATAAAAATGAGAAAAGGGGGAAAAAAAAAAGAATTGCTATTTTAGGTAAATCCCATATGGGTTATGCTCTTAATTTACTTAAAGCAGATGGCTGGACCCAGGACTGCCTAATTTATTACTGTCCTGCCATTCAGAGCCAGAGCCTTCCTTAGGTTTCTAAGCAACTCTGATGGGAAATGTCAGATTGCATGAAATTTTCTGATTAGACCATGTGACCTAAGCACATCCCACAGAAAATGATTCGAATACTCAAAATCGCTTATCCTAGACCACAGCTGCCAGGCCTGTTCCCTCCCTGTTCCCAGCAGATGGGTGGGTGGGCCTTCCCCTATTTGCAGACAGTATGGTGGGAGTTCTAGGAATAAAAAAGACCAAAATAGAGGGTGGGAGCAGACTTGGAAGAAGGCTGAAATACCAGATTCTTTCTTGTTGTCCTATTACTTTCCCAAAATTTTCTAGAAGGGAAGGAAAGTCACAAATCATTTAAAAAGCAGCACTCAAACTTCTCTAGCAATTAAGCAGCCTCTGAGTCAGCAAACTCATCTACTAAACGGAGTAGCATTTGAGATAACATGAGAGGACTGAAAAAGTTGGGACAGAATCAGGAGCTAGGCTGATTTACGACCTGAGGAGGAGAGCATAGTGGTTTTTTAAAAAGCTGTAATTTAACGTTTTTTGATGAAGAATCGTCATGCGCCAGGTTCTGTAGGAATTATTACTGGGGATCTAAGTTTGGGCATACAACCACAAAGAACACTGTCTCAGACCAGTTCTACAGATCTACCAGAGTGTAACGGGTTGGTCAGAAACGTGAAGGGCAGAAAGCTGCAAATGCCAGAACTGGAGAATGCCAGGTGCTTCCCTGTGGTATTCCTTTGGAGCAGAGCATAGTCCAGGCTAATAGAAGAAGGGACTGCTTAGGGCAGAAGAGAGCATTTGCCAAATGCAATGGGGTACCCTATATTGGATCTTGCAACAGAAAAAGGACATTAGGGAAATATGAAAAAAGTCTGGGGTTTAATTAATAGTAACACACCAATGCTGGCTTCTTGGGGGTGATAGAGTTACCACAGTAATGTGAGATGCTTGTAAGGGATAGAGAGGAGCTCTGTGCCATCTTGTCACTTCCTGCAAATCTGAAATTATTCTCAAATAAAATAAAAAGGTAGGTATCTTTAGAAAAAAGAGTACATTCCCATATACCTGAAGGGTCCCACAACTTTCCCTTTTCGATAAGGTTTTTGGGGCGGAATAGGACTCTGTCACTCATGGATACCAGCATGCGGAGAAATGGCACGCCTCCTCTATCGGTTGATGAAGGACACCCAGACAGCCGGCACCCATCAATTAATGTGGGATCCAGAGTCAGAGAAAGCTTTTAAAAATCACAAGAGGCCCTTGCTTACTGCCCCAGCTTTAAGTAGGCCTTCCTACATGAGGGATGTGACAGAAAGGGAATGGGCTTGGGTGACCTAAGGGGGTGGGGGGGAGGGAGTTGGACAGCTCAACAGCCAGTGGGATATTTAAGCAAAGAGCTGGATCTGGTGACTTGTGGCTGGTTCGCACGTCTTAGGGGCAGCGATGGCTGCCCGCTCTCTTGATTCCCAAAGTCATGAAGCTAACTCTGGGACAGGAAGAATCTAACTCTGGGACGGGAAAAATGTGAAGAATAGCCAGTTCTCCCATTCACTAATCCCCATGGGCATACAGTAAGTAGGAAGTAATCCTGGAGAAGATTGGCAAATGGACTTCACCCATGTCTAAAATGCATGGGTACAGGTACCTCCTGGCTTGGGTAGATAGCTTCTTCATGAGTTGAGAACCTCCCCCCATAGAAACAAAAAAGCCTCAGAAGTGATAAAGGCATGGATAGATCCCTTGGTTTGAACTCCCCCAGTCCCTTCAGAGTGGTAACAGAGGGAGCGTCCGAGGTTTTGGAATCATTTCCTCCCTCTTGCAAGGAGCTTCCCAAATCCCAGCCCCCAAATACCAACTCTCCCATTTCACCCTGGGGGCCAAGTGCTAGTTTAGAGCCAGTCTGGGCAGGCCCACATACAGTAATTTTAGCCACTCCCACAGCAAAGTGCCTGAATCTGAAGTCTGAATTCACCATTCCGGAGTCAAACCCTCATCCCCAATGAGGCCTAACAAGCAACCAAAATCTGTGAACCCAGAGACGACCTCAAACTACTCTTGAGGGACAAAGATCCCTATATCCCATCAAAATCATAATCCTATTGCATGTCTTTTGCCTGCCCTCTCCTCACGGCACATGGGGAGTTCACTAAAACATTCTCTGCCTGGCACCGGACCCCTGGCTCTACTCCATCTTGCATTGTGCTTTGGGCCTTGCCTTCTAAATGTTCTATCTCACTTGCTATCTTCCAGAATAAGGGTCATCGAACTCCAAATGGTGGTCAGATGGAGCTTCACATGAAGGTCAAACCAGGCATCTACAAGGAACCCCTTGATAGCTCAGGAGGAGAGGAACCCTGGCTGCCACTCCATCCAACCCGTGACCAATAGGAAGTGGCTCTGATCGGTCCTCACCCTCTACCCTAATGACAATTAGGGTTACGTCTTCAGGGGGAATGACGAAGTGTAGTTGGAAGATAGGCAGGCAGGGACAAGGGGCCCTGCCCTAAGAAGAAACCACCCTTAAAAGGATTTGACACCACCCTTAAAAGGATTTGACACCACCCTGGAAGGAGCCCTCCACCCTTTCCCTTGTGACAGATAGGTGACAAAAACCTGACTGGATGATAGGTGCAAGGAGGGTTAATCAGATTAAAACAGCCTGTCAACAAGCCCATAAAAATCCCTAGATTTACAAGCTCCAGTAGCCACCCCTCTCAGGTCCCCTCCCTTCTCCAGAGCTTTGTATTACTACTGTTATTGCTCAGTAAACCATGCTTTGCTCTCACCGAAAAAAAAAGAAGAAGAAGAAGAAGAAAAAGAAAAGAGGGGACACCTGGGTGGCTCAGTTGGTTAAGCGGCTGCCTTTGGCTCAGGTCATGATCCCAGCATCCTGGGATTGAGTCCTACATCTGGCTCCTTGCTCGGCGGAGCCTGCTTCTCCCTCTGCCTCTGCCTGCCACTCTGTCTGCCTGTGCTCGCTCTCTCTCTCTCCCTGACAAATTAAAAAACAAAAAACTAAAAACTAAAAAATTTTTTTTTAAATCAAAAAAAAAGAAAGAAAAAGAAATGAGCATTTGTGACATGTTTACAAACATTCTTCAGAATAGCATCATTTTTTTAAAAGATTTTATTTCTAAACTATCTCTACACTCAACAATGTGGGGCTCAAATTCATAATCCCAAGACCAAGATTCTTATGCACCTGACTAAGCCAGTTAGGTGCCCCAGAACAATACCATTTAAATGGAAATGGCAAGGGCAGGATTTTTGTGGCTGGCTGTATTTCTTGCCAAAACTCTTCATAATGACAATCACAATGATTAACATTATGGAGCTCTTACAATATCCAGCCCTCGTCCAACAGATGTTACTCAAATGCCCACATGTTATCTTTAAGACAACACTACTATTATCCTAACTTATATATTAGAAAAGTGCCTCTTAGAAGAGTGCCTAGAATCTGGTAGTCAAAAATTAAGGGTTTTTTTTTTAATTTTTATTTTTATTATAGAAGCTAAGAAACCAGGCCACCCCAAAAGCAACCGAGTAACAATTCAAGCCAAACCTTAGAAGACTTCCAATTCCAGCCTTGCCATTTACTAGTTCTATGGCTTGGGCCAGTTTGAAAAACAAAAGAAAGCGAAAATCAGGGAGTGGATTTAAAAGTTTGTTGAGAGGAATGCCTGGGTGGCTCAGCTGGTTAAGTGGCTGCCTTCGGCTCAGGTCATGATTCCAGCATTCTGGGATCAAGTCCCACATCAGGCTCCTTGCTCAGCAGGGAGCTTGCTTCTCCCTCTACCATCACTCTGTCTGCCTGTGCTCACTCTCTCTGAAAAATAAATAAATAAAATCTTAAAAAAAAAAAAAAAGTTTGTTGGAGTGGCAATTGGGTGGCTCCTAGGTTAAGCCTTCCAACTCTTGATTTTGGCTCAGGTTATGATCTCAGTGTTCAGACTGAACCCCGAATTAGGCTCTGAGCTGGGCATGGAGTCTGCCTAAGTGTCTCCCTCTCCCTCTGCCACACCCTGTGGTTTAATGGGGTGGGTGGAAAGGTCTGTTGAGAAATATCAAGCGTTGGTGAAGATGTGGATAAAAGGCAACCCTTGCACACTATAGGTAGGAATATAAATTGGTATAGTCACTATGGATAACAATATGGAGGTTCCTCGAAAAATTCAAAATGGAATTACCATATGATCTGGTAATTCAACTCTTGGGTGTTTATCCAAAGAGAATAAAAACACTAATTTCAAAAGATTTATATACCCCTATGTTTACTGCAGCATTATCAAGAATAGTCAAGATAAGGAAGCAACCCATTGATAGATGAATGGATAAAGAAGAGATGATAGCTATACACAATGGAATATTACACAGCAATAAAAAAGAATGAAACCTTGCCATTTGCAGCAACATGAATACACCCAGAGGGTATTGTGCAAAGTGGAGTAAGTCCGAGAAGAACAAATACCATAAGATTTTGCTTATGTAGAACCTGAAAACAAATGAACAAATTGAAACAGTATCATAAATACAGAGAACAAGCTAGTGGTCACCAGAGGGGAAGTGGGAAGGGGGACAGGCAGGGATTAAGTGGAACAAACTTCCAGTTACAAAATAAAAAGTTAGGGGAATGAAAAGTACAGCATAGGGAATACTGTCAATTAGATTGTAATAACTTTATATGGTGAAAGATGGTAACCACACTGATTGTGACAAGCATTTATAATGTATATAATTGTTGAATCACTATGTTGTACACCTGAAACTAACATAATATGTCAACTATAGTTCCTAATTTTTTAATGTAAAATTTCTTTTAAATGAAAGTTGGTTGAAAGCTGTATCATTCAATGGAAGTTTAAAAGCAGACAATTGTTCATTACACATTTCAAAATTTTCTTTTAATGATTTTTTATTTATTTGAGAGAGAGAACGTGCACAAGTTGGGGGAGAAGCAGAAGAAGAGGGAAAAGCAGATTCCTCACTGAGCAAGGGAGCCTGATGTGGCACTCAATCCTGGGATCCTAGGATCATGACCTGAGCCAAGGACAGCACAGCGTTGTATTGGGGCCAAAAAAAAAAAATTCCATATATACCTTTTATGAGAATCCTTGGATACACTTCCGAATACAAGAACCAAATAAGAGCAAATGGGGACCGCACGGGAAATGGTTAGCCCCTAGTTAAGGACAGGAGCCACCAGGAAAAGAATGTTTCCAGATCTGTCTCTTCAGGCATCAAACGAATGCAGCTCATTGGACCAGGCAGAATCCCATAATGTGAAGTGTTTCCTTCGGAGTGGAAGGTGGAAGAAGTGAATTATGAGGACAGCCATACAATGACTGATGCCCAAAGTGAAAATGTCAGCAGCAGAGAGGGAAGGCTGGTAGTCAGCAGCCTTTGCTCACGCACATTCAATTCAACTCCACTGCCCTTTATTCAACAATTTTTTAGTGTCAGAGATGATGCTAAACTCTGGGAAAGACACAAAGGTGGGAAAAAACAAATAAATAAAACAATGCCTAACTCCAGCAAGTTAACAGCTAGTGGTGTATGTCACCAGAAGGAAAATAGAGCAAATATGAGGCGCAGTGGAACACTTGGGAGTCTGAGTCTTCACTCCTCTCCTCACTCCACACCTGGCCCAAGCTGCAGACTCTCTGCCGACCTCCATAAAAATAATGTAACTCATATTTGCCTGGGAAGATGGCTGTGAGTCCTGAAAATGAGGAAAGTGTCGATAATGTCTGACACAGAAAGTAAACAGGAGTCTCATCATAAACCCATTACGTTTTCCTTTTTTTTTTTTTTTAACCCCAACAAAATGAGAAGTAAATCCCTTCTCCTGGGTGACTCAGTGGTTTAAGCCTCTGCCTTTGCCTCAGGTCATGATCCCAGGGTCCTGGCATTGAGTCCGACATCTGGCTCCCTGCTGAGCAGGGAGTCTGCTTCCCTTCCTCTCTCTGCCTGCTTGTGATCTCTGTCCATAAAATAAATAAATAAAAATCTTTAAAAAAAAAAAAAAAAGGCGGCAGGAGGCCTGAGCAGAAATGTTAAGAGAAGAATTTCTGGCTTCAGAGACTGCAAGAGCCCAGGTTCAAAAAGTCTAAAGACTACTGAGCTGGGGTAGGGGTCGGGGGATAGTTCAAGAATGGACTTTCGAAACTTACCTGCCCAACCTATCCCCAAAGATAGGGGTGCAAAGATCCAAAACATACATTACTGACACAAAATTGCTTAGAACCTTAAGTGGAAACCCTTTCTAATCTATCTGCCCAGATATGGAGTCACTTCTAATTTGCACAAGAAATGTGCTAGCAACAGCTGATGATCAACCTTCCCCACCCCCCCATACCTGCCTAAAATGTGATAGCCTTGCACTTCTGGGCCCAAGACTGGATGAGAGAACAACAAAACCCTATGCCTGGAGCCATATAATTTATTCATTTATTCAACAAATATTTATTCAGCCCCTACTGTGTGCTCTGGAACATTTTCTTCTCCTTGTGTCCCCTGGGCTGCCTCTAACCTCTCTATTCTACCCTTGCTGGTCCCAAGAACCTCAAGTTTATAATCTGCTTACTGTTTCTTAGCCAATATCTCACCTCCTGACATGCAGGTTAGCCATCCTGTTCTTCCAGAATAGAATATTTTTCTATCCTCTCCTGTCCCCCAGGCTTTACCTCTTTCTTCAAAGCTTAATTCCAAGCCCTCAAGCCCTTCATTATTCAGCTCCTCTTGCTTCTCTGCCCAGCTGTCCTATCACCAATACCTGCTCTTCACTCATCCACACCATAGCCCCTGAATAGAGCAAATGGGGCTGAAAGAATGGAACTTATTTGCCTGCCATGATCCAAACTGTGAGCAAGGCAATTCAACACATTCTGTAAAAATAGCAATAATGACAATAATAGCTAGCACTTTAGAGGCAGATTGGGAATAGGTTACACTCATGGATGTAAGTCCATGACTAAGTCCAAGGACCGACTGTGGGTCTGAGTACATGAGGTGGGGTGGGGCCAGGTCTTTGGAGGAGGGGAATCTAAAGAAAGCCAAGACCAGATAATGAAAACAGAACCTGTAAGGATAAAACAATCATCTGAAAGTATGGCAGATATACTGCAAGAGAGAGGGATCTGGAGCTAAAATTGTAAGAAACAAGGGTGTATGTTAGAAGGAAGAGGCAATAGAAGATTTGGTCTGATGACTTGAGAGTCAGAGTTGGTTAGGAGGACTGTGGGGTGAAGGGAATGTTCTCACACAGTGAGAGAGGGAACACAAGCAGGGAGAGTGGGGAGGAAAAAGCAGGCTTCCCACTGAGCAGGCAGCCTGCTGCAGGGCTCAGTCCCAGGATCCTGGGATCATGACCTGAGCCGAAGGCAGACGCTTAACGACTGAGCTACCTCGGTGCCCCAAATGGACCATACGTTTAAAAAGTAGCACAATATTTTATATTCATACTATCTGACTAGTCTTTGATCTTGCCAGAGTGAAATTTATTGCTTTTGGCTAGAGAACTCTGCAAGATTACACAGCAAAGAGTGGGTATAATACTATCTTTAATATAAGTTGTAAAATTCTAGAGAAAATAGAGATTTTCTGAGGCTAAAATGTAGGAAACATTTCAAATCTAAAATCTAATCTATTTCTCTATTACTGGAGATGTCTGAAATTACCTCCAGCATTTGAGGCGATGGGTACAGGGGAAAAGTTAAATTGATGGAACTTTCCCCGACTCCCATATCTAAATTAGCCATACTCCTTCTACGTCAACATTGGTTGAGTGCTCGAATGTATTTTATGTAATCCACGTAACAAACTGAAAGATAGTAATTTCCATTTTACTGACAAAAAACTTAGAAATGCTTAGAAAGATAAAATAACTTGCCAGCATCCCACAGGGAACAGCTAAAGCAAATTCACAATTCTGTTAAAAACAAATGCCTCTTCCCTTACACCATGATACAGTCACGTTTTCAAGAGTTTTTAACTGGAGTGATGGTGGGGGAGATCCATTTGTGTTGTCCACACCAGTCACTAATTACACTTACTCTTTCAGTGGTTTCAAGGAATTCTAGTTGATTAGACCAGAGAAGCTCATTACATAAAGTTGAATAAAATATAATGGGGAAGAACCTCCCTCGCAGGAATTCTGCTGATTACAGGCTAGTTTAGCAAAGAGAAGTCTGGTTATGTTTAGTAGAAAAAAATATACTGAGGACAGGATGACACATTTAGCCAGCCGGAAAACCCTGATGGAGACACTCACTATCACACCATAACTAGAGAGCTGATGGTGAAAATTGGTTTAGTCTGCATAGCATCCTCATTTAAAAAAATAAATAAATAAATAAGGCATTAGTCAACTCATGGAGATGGGCTACTATTCAAATGTACAGTATTTACTCATCTTAAATCTATGAGAACAGGTTTTACAAACACAAAGTTCAATCAGGGATGAGGAGAAAACCATACACCAATCTCCATAAGAATTTATGGAATTCAGATAAGAAATCTGCAGAGCCCACGGGCACCTAGGTGGCTCAGTTGGTTAAGTGACTGCCTTTGGCTCAGGTCCTGATCCTGGAGTCCTGGTTTTGAGTCCCGCATCTGGCTCACAGCTCCTTGGGGAGTCTGTTTCTCCTTCTGACTCTCTCTTCTCTCTTGCTGTCTCTCTCTCAAATAAATAAATAAAATCTTTAAAAAAAAAAGAGAGAGAAGAAATCTGCAGATCAGATGAATGCCAGGATTTTGTAAGACTCAGCTGAAACACCTAAATCAATTAATTTACTTACTAGTAAGTTAAGTAAAGTGAATTTACTTGCTAGTAAATTAATAATTACTAGTATTCTTTTGCATGACTGTCCTATCTATTATTTATTTATTTAATTTTTTAAAAAAAGATTTTAGTTATTTATTTGACAGAGATTACAATTAGGTGGAGAGGCAGGCAGAGAGAGAGGAGGAAGCAGGCTCCCCGTGGAGCAGAGAGCCCGATGTGGGCTCAATCCCGGAACCCTGGGGCCATGACCCGAGCTGAAGGCAGAGGCTTTAAACCAGTAAGCCACCCAGGCGCCCCCCTATCTATTATTTAAAACAATCCCCTGTATGTGGGGCATTTGGTTAGTTCTATTTTTCTCCAATAAAAATAATACTGTAATTAATACCCTTATACAGGGGCACCTGGGTGGCTTAGTTTGTTAAGTGTCATGATCCCAGAGTCACAGATGGAGTCCCACATGGGCTCCCTGCTCAGCAAGGGGTCTGCTCCTCCCTGTCCCTCTGCTTCTCACCTCTGCTTCTCACCAGCTCTCCTCTGCTCCTGCTTACTCACTCTCTCTCAAGTGAATAAATAAAATCCTTAAAAAATAATAATAAACTTGTACATATATCTTGGCACGGTTCTTTGTTTCCTTCGAATGAATTTCTAGAAATGCTGTGTCAAACTACAGACATATTTTTGAATCTTTTGGAGATACTGCCAAAATGCCCTCCACATATTAAAATACTGGATTGAGATTTCTAGCTCAATGGAAGGAAGGAAAGGAAGAGATTAGCTTTATAATCCTGGATTTTAGACCTAAGGTTCACCATTTGTTAGCTATGTGAACTCGGGCAGGTTACTTAACTCTTCTGTTTCTCTGTTTCCTCACCTATAAATTTGGTATCATCAGTACTCACCTCATAAAGTTGCTGTTAAGAATTACATCAATTAATGTATGTAAAACTCTTAAAACAGAGTCTGGCTTCTAGAAGCCTTGCATAAGTGTTCACAAATTCCTGGTTCTCAGACTTTGAGACTTCAAAAACAAATTTTTTTAAAAAAGAATTTAAGGAAATCTGTATGAGTTTGCCTTTTTCTTCCTGGAAAAAAAAAAAAATACTTTTTAAAAACCCAGTACATAAGCAACATTTCATAGAAAAAATATTTAAATAACATAAAAATTTAAGGAGAACACAACATCAAAATACATGACTTTTACCATTATATTTAGCTTTAAGAGAGATTTTTTACATTATATTTATTTTTCTCATTTCTCTAAGGAGCAGTGAACTTCCCATTTGTTCACTGTGTTTGAGAACAAATGGACAGTCACATTTTCTAAAACTCTTACATTTCTATTTTTCACTTAGTAATAGTTAAAAGTATTTAATTTTTAGAAAAAAAATCGTAAAATTTGGACAGCAGCTTTTGTGAACTATGTGAACAAAAGATAATAGGATCGTAAGGTCAGCTTACTGGCTTTGCCAGTTGCAAATAACAGATGAAAAAGAAACATTCTCTTATATGGCTCTGAAAGAAAATAAAAGTGAAGATTTTGGCCAAGAAACTTGACATCCTACTTTTATTCTGATAGAGGAGTCCCTATAAAGCTGTTCAAGTGGAAATGAAATTCCCAAGTCCCTAAGGGCCAAATCATTTGTGGACAGCCAGGATTTGAATTAACTCCCAGCAAGACTTGAAAAGAAACAGAAAAATGCTTAGGGAAACCATGGGAACTGCACTAGTGGCAGAGAAACTGATAAATCTAAAATGGTCTCTGTCTTAAAAACAATTTGTTTGGGATGAATAATGAACACTATTGCGTTATTTCTGGATGGATTTCCTGAGTCATTCGTTAGTTGTCAGACACATACTTAACAAATATCTAATTATAATAACTAGCATTTGGTGCAAATTCCCTAGGTGCCTTGCACTGTGCCATTGCATTACCTCATTTCATGATGACAGCCATTCTTTAAGGGAGGGAGTATTGCTCCAAATTCCTTTTTAAAGGTGACAGACCTAGAGAAGCTAAATCAAAGGCTGCTCTAAGCTTCCACAAAGGTGGAACCAGAACACAAACCCAGTCCAGATGATTCCAGAGGTCTTGCTCTTTTTTTTTTTTTTTTTTTTAAATATTCCATTTATTTGTTTGAGAGACAGACAGAGCACAAGCAGGGGGAGTGGCAGAGGGAGAGAGAATCCCAAGCAGACTCAAGTGCGGAGCCTGATGCAGGGCTCAGTCCCAGGAACCTGAGATCATGCCGTAAGTCAAAATCAAGAGGAGACACTTTACTGACTGAGCCACCCAGGTGTCCCAAATTATGTAGTATTTGGTATTATTTTGAAAATAATTTCTTTTACTAGTTACACATCTAGGAAGGCCATAAAAATTACAGGCACACATGAAGAAGAAATTTGTCTATGAATTATGGTACTGACTACCAAGGACTGTGAGGGCTCTGAGATTATATCTGACTCGCAAACTAACAGTAAGCCTGCCACAGTTTTATGCATGCTGGTAAAAGGCATGAGACTCTTGAGTCAGACACAAAGGATTTTATTACTCACATCAATGTCAGTAGCCAGAGTATCAGCACTTTCTTGCACTGGTTCCCAGAGTCCCAATCCCCACAAGGTGACATGAAAGAAGCCAGATAGCATCTGCACATGCACTGGTTTGCATTTCAGAAAAGGAATGCCAAATCTTTTATAATAGGCAGCGAATACACCAGTTCCTTTGCTCCAGAAGGACAGAGTACTTCTATGTTCCAAGACCACTTAGGAAGGAATACAGTCAATGCCTCTGGTCACAAGACAGGCAGAAATGTGAGAGACCCATGGAAATTGTCTCCTAACACTGACCATTCTGCTTATTAGAAGAATAGATGTTTGAAGATTGTATCTTGCTTAGATCCATAGGTTTTCTTTTGATTCATTAAAGTATTTATTGAGTGGCTAGGGAGATACAAAGGTGATTAAAACATCATCAAAGAAGTGAGGCAAATGCACACATCATAGAAAGCTAAGTGTAACAGGTCACTGAATCACAGCAGTCAACAGAAAAGAGCTTAAGGAGATCAAGAATGAAATTGTTTCCAGAGATCCACAGATTTTAATAAATATTATAGTGGCAACAAATTATTCACCAGGATATTGGACTATTCCTTTTTAAGTCAGTTGTGTCACTGTGTTTGTCATATTTTCTACAGATCCTAATGAGTCGGCCCAGAGCTTAACAATAAAATTTTCACACAGTGTAAAATGCAGTGTGGAAACTGACCTAAAGCATCCCCAAATTAAGATGTTCTAAATATGTTCTACATATTTATAAGCATTTACACTAAGACTGCTAATACAATATTCTAGAGCCAAATGATCTCAATGAAGAGCTATGAGGCTTTTTTAAAATGTCTTAATCTAAAGACTAGATTGGATGACACCGAATCCCTAATTCCTCATTACCTCTTGTGGGAGATAAATTGAAAAGACAAGGAGATTCCTGTCTTAGGACCAGTTTTCTTTTCTTTCTTTTTTTTTTTTTATTAATTTATTTATTTGACAGAGAGAGACACAGTGAGAGAAGGAACACAAGCAGGGGGACTGGGAGAGGGAGAAGCAGGCTTCCCGCAGAGCAGGTGGGGCTTGATCCCAGGACCCGGGATCACAACCCGAGCCGAAGGCAGACGCTTAATGACTGAGCCACCCAGGTACTCCAGGACCAGTTTTCTTAAAAGAATCCACATTTTTTTTTAATTCATTTATTAGACAGACAGAGATCACAAGTAGGCAGAGAAGCAGGCAGAGCTAGTGAGGAGGAAACGGGCTCCCGGCTGAGCAGAGAGCCCGATGTGGGGCTCCATTGAAGGCAGAGGCTTAACCCACTGAGCCCACCCAGGTGCCCAAGAATCCAAAATTTTGAGCTACTATTCTTTCCCTCTAATCCATCAATACTGTTCTTGTTCATAGAACTGCACTAGTTCCTTCTTCCCAATGGTTTATCAGATTGATCAGTCTCACAGAACCACCTTTTGATAATTAAAATCTAATATAATGAGGGGTGTCTGGGTGGCTCAGTCAGTTAAGCATCTGCCTTTGGCTCAGGTCATGGTCCCAGGGTCCCAGAACGGAGTTCCCATCTGGCTCCCTGCTCAGCGGGGAGTCTACTTCCCCCTCTCCTTTTGCCTGCCACTCTTCCTGTGCTCTCTGTCTCGCTCACTCTTTCAAACAAATAAAATCTTAAAAAAAAAAAAGCAAATATAATGAGATTCAGACATCTGTGTTCAAAAAATGTCTTTTTAGTATTTCTTTTGTCTGCTGTGATGCTAGGTAGCAGGCCCAAAGTTACAAAAATTAAACTTAAAGGCAAACCACTCTGCTCCCCATATCCATGAGTGTATAGCTGAACTCCATGAAAACCATTTCGATGCCTTTCCCCTAGTCCCTTGAATGTTACTCTATGTCTTACAGTTCCCTATTTATTCCTACAAGCCAACTCCACACACCATTCATAAAATGAAACAGCAGCAAAGGTTTGCTGCTTCAAAATGAGGACATACTACCTTATTCCCAAATTTATTTCACCCAGGTATAAATACCCAAACACTGACAAAAATGTGGAAAATGTGGTATGATTGAAAACTGCATCTGTTTGTTTGTTTTTTTTAAATACTTGTGTGGCAGAATACTATATATCTGTGTTTCTGTGGCTTTGGAAAGACAGCACTAGCAAACGTGAAATACAATTTTGTCTCCTAATTTCAATAAAGGCTCGTTCTGGCAAATGGCTAGAAATAAACTCAAAATGTGATTGAAAGTCAATTTTTGCTGTTTTAAAAAACATAACATTCAATCAAATCAGAGGCTGGTTTCAAAAGAAATGTCATTTTCCATCTTTGAACAGCATCACACACACACACACACTCACACATACACACACACACACACAGAAAACTACATACCCCCTAGAGAATACTTAACAAGAGCTAAGCTCTAAAATTAAAGAATCTGTAGAAAATGCAGTGATGCACCTGAAAATTGTTTTCATTCTCTCCTTTGTGTGAAATTCAATTACAAAGAAAGCAAACAAATGGAGCAAACAATGAAAATGGCACATGGGATTTTTTTTCAATTACTATAAACTGCACTCTTTAAAAGAGAAAGACCATTTATGCAGCAATTGCATCTAATGACAGGCATTGTTCCCCTGTCAGGCTATTTCTGATTTTTGGAGCCTCTTAACACTAAATCCACTGTTAACTCCTTTATAACAAAAAACTATCTTTCCTCATAAATGCAAACTTAATAATATTGCTCTTATCTTGATCCTTCTGTGGGGGGGGGGACCTTTTAACGCTTCGACAATACTAAGAAAGACACAATATGGTATTTACATCTTTCTAGATATATTTTATTGAGCCTACTGTGACCATTCAAGGGCAGCAAGAATGAGAAGTATGGAATTTCATTGCCTTAACTTGGTTCTAATGTATTGCTTTAGAATTTAAAACAAACAAAAAAAACCAAGGTGCTGTCATATGTAAATGCAGCCCTTATAAAAATACCAAAACATATATTTACCAGATTAATCTTCTAGAAAATTAAAGTACTAAAACCCTTCTTTGGATTCCCTTAAATAGCGATCTGTTCTTATACTTAGTAGATGACTCAAGAACAATTAAAATTTTGCTCTAAAGACAAAAAAAGAAACCCCAATTCATTTCTTAATTATGTCTAGGAGAATGACAACAAGAGAGATTATCTTAATCTATTAAAAGAGATTAAAATAGATAACCTATTATTATCTTAATCTACTTTTGTTAATATTAGTATTAATAAAGATATATTTAGTTCTATGTAACTATACTGTGACAGAATATATACATTTATTAATATTAATATATATTTAATTCTCTCTCAAAATTATCATGTGAGAGGATTTCAATCTCAAATTGAACTGGAGGATATAAAATGAGGAATCTCATGCACATGCCATCAGAAGAACAGAACTTAAGCACCTAGACACTGATTTCCCAAAAATGCCCGATTTACAGAAGATGAGGCTTGTTTCCTCACCAATGACCAACCAACAGGAATCGCTCCCATCCTTCAGCCAATGAACTTACTGCTTTGGACTCTGGCTGGACTTCCCCCTCTTCGCATTCCCTATTCCTAAGTCTGCCCAAAAACCCTCAACAGACTTGCCTGTAGCTTGCTACAGCATGCATTTCCAAAACTGCAATTCCTCCACTATTTGCAAATAACCTCAATTTCTAGTAAATTTACCTCTTTATTTAGGTTGACATATATTCACTTCCAAACCTACATCATCTGGGCTTGAACTGATAAGGCACGTTAAGATGTGAATGACTTACTGACAGACGCCTTGCTCCTCCCACATAGATTTAATTGCTTTAATGGGGAGCAGTCCCTGAATCAGAAGAAATTTAAGTATCAGTGGCAAGCTGGTGGTGACATTTCAAGCTGTCTGCCACATTCAAAACAGACTCCACCACCCACCTTCTCTCACGCCTCAAAACAGTAAGTAAGACCTATTGGTAAAAGCTTTGGAGTTCTACCCATATAAACGTGAGGTGGGACAACCATGTGACAGACCTCACCACCTGCCAGTCCTCTTTCTGGAGACAATGTAGTATGGTGGAAAGAGCATTGTGCTTTGAAGTCAGACAAACCTCGAATCCAATCCATTTGCTAATACAGAGTCTTAGACTAGTTGCTTTATAGTTCTCTGAGTTTCAGGTGTCCTCATCTGTAAAATGGGGAAAATGCAAGCAGTCTTCAGGGTGGTGTGACAGAGCTGACAGTGACAGGCAGGCATGAGAGAATCCCCCTGGTGGGGGAAGTGGGACAGGTTCCAGTGCTTGAAGGAGTTACAGTATCTGTGAGATCTCTGAAAACATTGTCTTAGACCAGTCCTGATCACTATCAAGGATGGGAACTGTGCTATTCATGCATTCATTTATTCATTGCATATGCGCTCACGGAGCTTCTCATCTAGGCTAGCAAGGAAGACAGACTGATGCATAACTAACTGTAAGACACAGGAGCTATTACATAGGTAAGCTGAAGGAAGGGTTGGAAATGACAGTTGGCCTGGTCATCAAAACAAGAGCAGACCTTTCAGGTGAAGTCACATATGGTCAGAGAGGATTTAGTGGAAGGACACTGCAGGGGAGTTTTCCGGGCCATCTATGAGTGAGTGCTTCATACCTGTCTCTCTGGGACTACGTAGTGGGGAGCGAGTGCACCCCCTCTGGAAATCTGCACGGTGGTTTCTCCATTGTAACCGTGGCACGGACTCAGAAGGGAAGAGGTTTAGGAAGTGGATGCAATCAGGCCACAGGGGTTCCAGGCTTCCTTCTAAACCAGCTAGACCTTCACAAGGTGAATGGCCATCAACACCACCAACTCGAGAGAGTGGTTGAGTAAGAAAGGAGAGCCTGCGAAGGAGTAGAGAAGATTTTCTGCTAATATATCCTTTCAGATGGGATGAGTGGATCAGATTCATTGTATATCTGACAGTACGAATAACCAGTCTAAAAGTTTCGAATATAAATTAGAGTAGATTGATGAAAAATAAAGTGATGGTTGCTTCTGTTCAATTCTATACATTCTGATTGTGTTGGTGATGTTGGTGACAAAAATAATAACAGCAGCTGCCATATACTCGGTATTTTTTTTTTTAAGATTTTATTTATTTGAGAGAGTGAGCAAGAGAGGGCACAAGCAAAGGGAGGGGCAGAGGGAGAGAGAAGCATACTCCCTGCTGAGTGGGGAGCCAGAGGCAGGGCTCGATCCCAGGACCCTAGGATCATGACCTGAGCCAAAGGCAGATGCTTAAACCCACTGAGCCACACAAGTGCCCCCATCCTGGGTATTTCCCATGTATCGGACAAAAATTTGAAACAGACAGTTATTATCCCCACTTACAAATGAACAAACTGAAAAACAGAGATTAAGTAACTAGCTGAAGACTACACAGATAGATAGTAAGTGGTGGAGCTGGGTTTCAGACCCACAACTCCAGAATCTGCATTCTACCCTACTGCCTATAAGCTTATTCAATCTTTAAATAGCTCTGTGGACATTCCCAAAACAAGAAATTATCGAAGTGCTATTTATTTATAAATCTCTATTATCATAAAAATTCTCACTAACATTTATTGTAACAATGATAAATTTCTCTATCTTAAGATTTTTAGGTCCCAGTGCGCCTGGGTGGCTCAGGGGGTTAAAGCCTCTGTCTTTGGCTCAGGTCATGATCCTAGGGTCTTGGGATGGAGCCCCACAGTTGGGCTCTCTGCTCAGCAGGGAGCCTAGTTCTCCCTCCCCTTCTGCCTGCCACTCCCGCCTGCTTGGTTTTTCTCTTTCTCTCTTTCTCTCTCTGTGTCAAGTAAGTAAATAAAATTTAAAAAAAAAAAAAAAAAAAAAGTCCCAAGGAGAACTTTGGAGTAAATTTAACCAACCCCCTCAATTCTACAAATAAGGAACTGAGCTATCCCAAGTTCAACTGAGCTACAACTAAAACACCTGGTTCCCTTAAAAATGTTAGAAAAAATGGACCTCTTTGTATATACCTATTGATGATGATGAGTTTGAAATAAAATTGTGATATACTAACAGATGGCATCAACCAGCCCTGGGACTAGACACAAAAGGTTGGAATGTTTACAAACCTCACTCACTTTGTTACTGGGTGACTTTGCAAAAAGCACGTGGGTTCCTAAACACTGGCTATTTGGTTCTCCCCTACTCATTCCTAAAGCTGGGACGCTTGGGGTACTCAGTCCGTTAAGCATCTGCCTTCAGTTCAGGTCATGATTCCAGCCAGGGTCCTGTAATCGAGCCCTGCATAGAGCCCTGCATTGGGCTCCCTACTCAGTGGAGAGCCTGCTTCTCCCTCTCCTGCTCCCTGTGCTTGTGCTCTCTTTCTGTCAAATAAATAAATAAAATCTTAAAAAAAAAAAAAAAAAAAAAAAAAAAACACCTCATTCCTAAAATTTCTAAGGTATGTCCTGGCTTAAATGTATCCTTAGTGGGTTCACTTTTATTTAAAAACATGGTCATGCAAAACTGAATTTAATTTTTTTTCTCAAGCAGAAGTAAAACTGTTCTAAAAGTAACTGAAAACAAAAACACTACCTGAAAAGCAAAAACTAGGCAAAATCAATTACAGAATAAGGCAAATGTCAATCACTACGGAGTTAGACCATTCGCTAAAAGTAACAGAGACAGAATATTTGGCTTGTGGCTTTGTTCCTTGATTTATTTTTATCCTTCCATCTTCAGTAGGATTATTTTTTCCATAGCCAGCTATTGATCATTTGGAAAATTAATTTTTTATAAAAAAGACCATTCATTTCCACTGTAAAATGACAAAATGAAAATGAAATATTCCTCAAAAGAAAAAATCTTCGATGTCATTAATAATAAGAGAAATACAGATTAAAATGAAATACTGGGTTTATACTATAAAACTGACTAAGATCAAAGATTTTCCCCCCAATTCGCAATGTTGGTGAGGGTATGACAAAACAAGTTTAACGTGTTTTGACAATACTAAGAAATAAATGAAGGCTGTCTTTTTGGAGATCATTTGACAATGTCCCTTTAATGTGCATTTTTTTAAAGGCGCTTTTATTTGACACAGCAACTCCACTTCTAGGAATGTAACCTCACATTGTCTCATATGCAGACTTGCCTATAATGACATTGGTAACAGGGATAGCAAGGAAGGAAGGAAGAGGGGAAAGAAGAAAATTAAAGAAATCAAAATGTTCCCCTATAGGAGCAGATTAAATAAATAAATATGGTACACTGCATTAATAAAAAGCAGTATTATTTTTCCATTAAAGTGATGTGGATAAATATTGCTGAGATGGAAATCATTCATATATGTTATTAGATTTAACAGAAAAAAATACAAAACTTTTTGTACTTGTGTGTTTCATTTTTATGAAGTTCAAGAACAGGTAAAAACCAATCTGTAGCAATAGACATCAGAACAGAGGTTAGCTGGGAGGGTAGAGAACAGGTGAAGAGAGTAGATACTGATATGAAAAGAGGTCAGGGAAATTTCTAGAGGGATGGAAATGTTCTAATCTTGGAATATGTCTTGGGGGGAGGAGAGGGACAGAGTAGGTATACATTTGCCAATTCTTCTAAATGTACATTTAACATCTATACATTCCATTCTATGTAAATTATACATCAATTTAAATAGGGAACAAAACCCCTAAATGTATAACAAAATTCATTGTTAATCACAATAATGTTTGTATACGTACCTGTGGAAAACGATTTGGGAGATGATTTTTTTTTTTTAATTTCTTTTTTCAAGACAAAAAGAGCATTATGAGCATTATGATAATTAAAATAAATACAAATATACAAGCATGCCCAAATGTGTTTCATTGAACCTCTCATGCCCTTAATCTAGATATTTCCACACCCTTTCAAAAAGTAGCGTGTCAATTACCCAAAGCATCCTGGAGCCACGCCAGGGTTCAGAGTTTCTACATTCCCATGGAGGGATACCACTGGAGTCCCACCCTTTGTGGCGGTCCTTCATAGTATGTGCTCGCTGATCATTTGCCTCATTTCTCAGACAACTTCAAACACCAAAGTTACACCAAGAACATAGTCATTTTGAGGCATACTTTAAGTATTTTTTAATTTATAGAACCCCAATTCCTCTCAGCTCCAGAGGAGAAAGCTTTAAACTGCGAAGGCATTGCAAATGCTGTGTGGCCTGAGAAGTAGCTGTTCCTTTGCACGCGTCCTGCCAAACTTCTAAGAATGGTTTTGCCGTTACTTCCAACCCCACAAGCAGCCCAGCCTGAGCCCTACCCCCTCCAGTAGGCCTATTACAGATAAGCCAGTCAGTGTTCCTGGGAACAGGTGTGCTCACCACCAAGGCTGGGTGTCTGCCAGCTCTTGCTGGGTTCACATGCAGCCCAGAGATCTCTGCATGGCCTGCTGGGTCGTTAACCATGCAGGCACAATCACTGACAATAACAGCGCACACAGTAGTTAGTTGATGGGTGGAAAAGAGAGGATAAAGTCACAAAAAGATGAAATGAGGGGTACCTGGGGAGCTCAGTTGGTTAACTGGCTGCCTTTGGCTCATATCATGATCTCAGGGTCCTGGGATTGAGCCCTGTGCTGGGCTCTCTGCTCAGCAGGAAGCCTGCTTCCCCCTCTCTCTTTCTGCCTGCCTCTCTGCCTACGTGATCTGTCAAATTAATAAATAAAATCTTGGGGGAAAAAAGATGAAATGAATAATTACATACCTCTTCCTTAAAACCCCTGCAGGATGGATACAGACTGAAAACTGAAGTAGGTGGGAACAAATGAGAACAGAAATCCAACTTTACCTTGGGATACAGCCAAAAAAGTTAGTAAACAAATGGTGCTAAAAATAGCTCCCCAACCCAACAACCTGGCTTGGTTCTAGACCAGGGTTCACCCCAAATACCCAGGGCATCCACATCTCTTGCCCACTGAACAGCTTGCCAAAAACGCCCCACAGGACCAATCAGACTTAGCTGGTCTCAAACTGGACATCCTTTCATTGCTTCCACCCTGATATTCCTTTTGCAAAGCCCCCAATCTCTATCACTGCAATCTACCCCTTTAGCAGAGCAAGAACTTAGAATTTAAGCCTCCTCCTTCATTTTCCACATACAATCAGTTATCAGGTCCTACAGACCCTACCCTCTAAATATTTTTCTGATCGGTCTTTCCCTCCAGTTCAGGCCGACTGTCGCAAAAACCTATTCTCCAAAAGTGCTGCCTGAATAACCTTCCTGAAGTGCAAATATGATCATGTCATTTATGTATTCTAGTCTTTCACGACTCCTCATTGCCTACCCAGAGTTTTCTTGAGACAATCTGAGGTGCCTTCACTACTAGGTATTTAAATATGTGAAATCATGGGGTTTAACACAACAAAGTAGGGGGCAGTACAGACCTGGAAAAGGCCTGTTCCACTTAAAGGCATTCAAACCTCAAACTATTTTAAAACGGCAGTGCCAGCTAGTAAAACTCTTTTTGAGGTCACTTTGATATTCCTGGTCCATACAGTAGAGTCTGAACTCCCTAGCCTGAATCTAAGTCTGTGATATAGTTGATGCCTGCTTCTTTGGCCTCATCTTCAACTATTCTCAGCAAGCAGCTTTCATTTTCCTGAAGATTCTTTTTCACACAGCAATGCCTTTGAACTTGACCTTCCCTTAGCCTGGGCCCCTCTTTCACTACTTTGCCTGATACTCTCATGTCAATACCTCTACTGCCAGCCATCCCGGAGCCCTGGGGAGAGCTGTACCCTGGACATGCATCCCTTATAGTTCTTTCTCAGCTTGCAAATATTTATTTTTTCTTCCCTACTAGTTAGTATCTAGGGGCTTGTCTTTCAATGCACAAATTATATGTTACTAGAGAAACAACAAAGGCAAGAGACAACTTTGCTCCCCAACATCTTAACTAAGATTGGGAAAAATATTGTTTGCATCACAGACTACAATTTTTTGGGTGTCCTTGGAGAGGTAACGGAGATTTTAGGGGACTCCAAATAAGCTATTCTTTGTCCCTATGCAGTCTCTGCTCACTAAATCTTTATTGAATATGACATTGCAAAATCTTATGCCAGAAAAGCTGCTTTAGGTCTTGATCAATTTCACAAAATGTTAATGGGGGTAATATTAAACATTACCATGTATTTTCAGTGTTCAAACGAAAGAAATGAGGAAAGACACTGGTCCATGCTCCAGTGCCTTTTAAAAAGTCACTCTAAGAAAAAAAGGGAACTCAACTCCACTCCCACAACTGGGTCACAAGATCCATTAGCTGAAGTAGTTGAGTGCTCAGTTACATGAAATAGTTCTATTTCTCAGAACTTGTCCAAAGGGATCTCCCCTGCCTGCAGAGATAGAAGTAAGGAAAAAAAGAATCTTTCCTATACCTTTAAGTTTGACCTGCCCCATTTTTCCTTCCCTTCCTGTCCCTTGATTTAAGCCACTGGGGAGGGATGGAAATAAAATGGGAAGTTCGAAAGGGAAGAGATCGTGAAGGATGAAGGGGAGGGCAGTAGTGGGGCTTACAAGATATCTATTTCAGTTGTGATCAAGGTTAAATGAAGTCAACCACAAAGCTTCAATAACCTTATCACTTCCTACTTCGCACACACAGGCTGACCTCTAGATTTGACTTAAAATTGAGTGGTCTGAAGTGAAACTCTTTATTATATACCAGTTACTCACAGAATATTACATATATTTTTATCATTATTGTTGTGATTATAAGTAATTTTATTCTTATTAAACAATGTGGAAGCAATTTACTTAGTGCTAGGCTGAAAAAAAAGTCTCAACACTCTGTCCTAATATAAAAACGAACATGCTCATGATAGAAAATTGACAAAATACAGCTAAGTCTAAAGGAAAAGTAACCACCTATACTCAAAGATCTTTATATGATTGGGACTCTATTATATTTACTTTTAACACTTAAAAAAGTAACTTTGTAACAAGCTCTTGCCTTGTTTTTAGAAAATAGTTAAGCATTGTTTTTTATAACTACACAATATTCTTGGAAGTGGATACATTATTATACTTAATATAACCATTTCTCTTTTACTAAGCATTGAGTTTCTATAAAACATATTTTGGATTAATAATATGGATTTAAGCCTTTTAACAGCTCCCAATACCAGCAATGGTAAATGAGGTGTAGGCAGCAGTAGGGGAACAGTTTAGGAAGCATTTTAGTCATTGGTTTCCTTTAGCCAAGAAAAACAGGTACAATATCACTGAATTATAAACAAAAGCAGGAACTACTCTGATATTTCCTCAAGAATAATGTATTTCACAAAACTCTGTTGACTTGAAGGTGGGACCAGTTCTAGGAAGGCTTTGGAGGAAAGAGAGGAGTGTTGAAAAAAGAACACAAATACACAAGAGGTGGTATAAAAACACAAAGGTGGGAACAAGAAACCAGAAGTTCTTAATATGACACTTAGCAGACTTTTCCACCCATTAGAACCTTTGATGGGGACTAGACACTGATAAGCTTGCCTCAGGTCCTTAAATCTTGTTCTTTTTTTTTTTTTTTTTTTTAAGATTTATTTAATTATTTGAGAAAGAAAGAGTGGTCACGCCAAGGGAAAGGGAGAGACTCTCCAGCAGAGCCACAGCTGGGCTCAGAGTCCCACACGGGTTCCAATTCACAACCTGGATATCATGACCTAAGCCTAAACCCAGAGTCAGACATTTAACTGACTGAGCCACCTGGGCACCCCTTGGAGGAACACTTTCTTAAACAAAAACTTTAACAACCATTTGTTAACAGTGATTCCCTACCTACCTTAAGTGTCTTCCATCAAATCATTCATCTTTTCCCATGCCTTTTAGACTTTACCAGAAACAGGGAGCCAGAAGTTCTTCAACAGATTCAATATGGTGAGAATCACCACTGTGAAATGCTTTTCAAGTGATAAAGAATTTAGAGTCTTCCTAAAACCCAACTTCCTTGAACCTTTGTGTCAATCTTGGGAAAATAAAATGCTATGCACCATTAAACTTTCATTTGATTTTCACTTAAATCAATTTTTTCTTAGAAAGCTATCTTAAAATTTTGAAATCACTCTACATGATTTGTCCAAAGTGTTTCCAATTATTTCTTATAACAGTTTGTCTTCACAAAACTCTAAGATATGGGTAGGGCAGGTATTATTAACTCTATTTTGGAGATGAGAAAACAGATGACGAAAGTAAAGATGCTGTCACCAGAACCCAGATGTTTTGTCTTTGGGCCCAGCGTGCCTTCTCCTACAGACTAAACAGTCCCAGTGGCTTTGGCAGACAGCATTGTTGGAGAGTCTACGGAGGCATGACTTGTGCTTCTGTGATCAGATATCTCAAAGAAGTTTTGCACTTGTTTCAAACCTGACATATAAACCCTGAGTATTTTCCTGCAGCATATATAGATGTATTCTTTTATTTTTTTTTCAGATTTATTTATTTATTTATTTGAGAGAGAGAGAGAGAGAGAGAGAGAGAGAGAAAGCAGGTCAGAGGGAGAAGCAGACTCCCCGTAGAGATGGGAGCTCAATGCGGGACTCAATCACGGGACTCCGGGATCATGACCTGAGCCGAAGGCAGTTGCTTAACCAATTGAGCCACTCAGGCGCCCGTAGATGTATTCTGTCTTAAAGTATCTCCAAGTTTCTTCAAATTGGATTTTTAAAATTTCATCTAGTTAAACTACATAGAAGTAGGAACCAAAGACAATTTTAGAATTCATTTTTCCAAACAGTTCAAAGGGATAAAGATGAATCTTTACAAATAGTAACATATTTGAAAAACCATATTGAGATTTAAAATGGCAAATAGAACGGGGGAATGCAAGTGTGTCTCTTAAAAGCAGAAAGATCTACACTATGTGTGGTTTAAATTAAGTAAGTGAATATTTATCTTAACATTACCAAGCTCTTTTTAAAAAAGTAGAACACTTCTTTCTTTCTTTTATTCTCTTTCTTGTTTCTTTCTCTGTCTCTCTCTTTCTTTCTCACTTTTTTTTTTTTTTTTTTTAATGACTAGATATAAAAAGGCTCAGCCTGGAAAATTCATCAACAGAAAATGCATCTGTATGTAAGTGTATGGCTGTTTGCCTTTTAAAATAGTGTGGCTTTTCTACAAAACTGGAATGTAAAAGATTCTTGGGGAACAGACAATTGAAATAGAACACATCTTCTATATATCATACTTTAATGTATTACTTTCTTTAAAAAAAAAAAAAAGGAAAACTGATGTTGACAGCTACTTTCATTAGGGATGAGGGGGTCTGTGCATAGGCATGTATGTATTCACGTGTATTTTTGTGGTTGAAAAGCAGTTACCAAGAGCCCTCAACTAGCCTGAATGTGGTTACAATTTAGCACTTGACCACACTGAGTTTAACTGTTTACTCCAGACTAGACTTGTATTGTTTCATGTTTCCTGAAAAGACTGTGATACCTTCTTTTGTATCCTCCACAGTGCCTGCCATGATGTTTATATTGGGTTTAAAAATGGGGAGCATGGCTGGCTGAATTGGTGAAGCATGCCTCTCAATCTTGGGGTTGTGAGTTCTAGCCCCATGTTGGATGTAGAGATTATTTAAAAACAAAATCTTTATCAAACTATCACTCTTTACAGATGATATGATACTATATGTGGAAAACCCAAAAGACTCCACTCCAAATCTGCTAGAACTTGTACAGGAATTCAGGAAAATGTCAGGATATATTTCTTTTTTTTTTTTTTTTTTTTTTGGGAAAGTGTCAGGATATAAAATCAATGTGCAGAAATCAGTTGCATTTCTTCACACTAACAACAAGACAGAAGAAAGAGAAATTAAGGAGTCAATCCCATTTACAATTGCACCCCAAACCAAAGCTATCTAGGAATAAACCTAACCAAAGAGGCAAAGAATCTATACTCAGAAAACTATAAAGTACTCATGAAAAAAATTGAAGAAGACACAAAGAAATGGAAAAATGTTCCATGCTCATGGATTGGAAGAACAAATATTGTGAAAATGTCTATGATACCTAAAGCAATCTACAGGTTTAATGCAATCCCTCTCAAAATCCCACCTTTCTTTTTCAAAGAAATAGAACAAATAATCCTAACATTTATATAGAAGCAGAAAAGACCTCGAAGAGCCAGAGGAATGTAGACAAAGAAAGCCAAAGTTGGTGGCATCACAATTTCAGATTTCAAGCTCTATTACAAAGCTGTCATCATCATAACAGTATGGTACTGGCACAAAAATAGACACATAGATCGATGGAACAGAATAGAGAGCCCAGAAACAGACCCTCAACTCTATGGTCAACTAATTTTTGACAAAGCAGGAAAGAATGTCTAATGGAAAAAAGACAATCTCTTCAACAAATGGTGTTGGGAAAATTGGACAGCCACATGCAAAAAAATGAAACTGGACCATTTCCTTACACCACACACAAAAATAGACTCCAAATAGATGGAGGACCTCAATGTGAGAAAGGAATCCATCAAAATCCTTGATGAGAACACAGGCAGCAACCTCTTGAACCTCAGCCACAGCAACTTCTTCCTAAGAACATTGCAACTTCTTCCTAAGAACATTGCCAAAGGCAAGGCAAGCAAGAGCAAAAATGAGCTATTGGGACTTCATCAAGATCAAAAGCTTTTGCACAGCAAAAGAAACAGTTAACAAAACCAAAAGACAAATGACAGAATGGGAGAAGATATTTGCAAAGGACATATCAGATAAAGGGCTAGTATCCAAAATCTATAAAAAACTTAATCAAACTCAACACCCAAAGAACAAATAATCCAATCAAGAAATGGGCAGAGGACAAGAACAGACCTTTCTGCAAAGAAGACATCCAGATGGCCAATGGACACATGAAAAAGTGCTCAACATCACTCGGCATCAGGGAAATACAAATCAAAACCACAGTGAGATACCACCTCACACCAGTCAGAATGGCTAAAATTAACAAGTCAGGAAATGACAGCTGCTAGCGAAGATGCGGAGAAAGGGGAACCCTCCTACACTGCTGGTGGGAATGCAAGCTGGTGCAGCCACTCTGGAAAACAGCATGGCGGTTCCTCAAAAAGTTGAAAATAGAGCTACCCTACAACCCAGCAATTGCACTACTGGGTATTTACCCTAAAGATACAAATGTAGTGATCCAAAGGGGCACATGCACCCAAATGTTTATAGCAGCAATGTCCACAATAGCCAAAATATGGAAAGAACCTAGATGTCCATCAACAGATGAACGGATAAAGAAGATGTGGTATATATACACAATGGAATGCTAGCAGCCATCAAAAGAAATGAAATCTTGCCATTTGCCACAATGTAGATGGAACTATGCTTAGCGAAATAAGTCAATCAGAGAAAGGCAATTATCATACGATCTCCCTGACCTGAGGAAGTTGAGAGGCAACATGTGGGGTTTGGGGGTAGGAAAAGAATATATGAAACAAGATGGGATGGGGAGGGAGACAAACCATAAGAGACTGCCATTAATGCTCATTAAAATAGCCGCACTTTTTTCTTTTATATGTACAATGGATGTTTCTCAATATTATGTCAAATGCTATTAAAAAAAAAACTGTGCTTATAAAAAGTCTCCTCTTGCAACAAATCACCAGCTCGAAGTCCCACTTAAAGAGAAATTCTAGGGGCGTCTGGGTGGCTCAGTGGGTTAACTGGCTGCCTTCCACTAGGGTCATGATCTCGGGGTCCTGGGATCGAGCCCCACATTGGGTGTTCTGCTCAGTGGGGAGCCTGCTTCCCCCAACCCCCAATGCCTGCCTCTCTGCCTACTTGTGATCTCTGACTGTCAAATAAATGAAATAAAATCTTTTCATAAATAAATAAATAAAGAGAAATTCTACAGTTCTCGGTGTAGGTACTTGCTATAGACTTAATGTTTGTGTTGCTTTAAAATTCATATGTTGAAATCCAAATTCCCAATGTGATGGTATCAGAAAGTGGGTCTTTAAGAGATGATTAAGTCACAAGGGCAGAGTCCACATGAATGGGATTAGTGCCCTTGCAAGAAACTGAGGAGTGCTCCCTTGCCCTTTCCACCTTGTGAGGACACAAGGAACCAGGAAGCATCTATGAATGAGGAAGTGAGTTCTCAGCACATGCTGAATCTGCCAGCATCTTGATCTCGGACTTTCCAATCTCCAAAACTGTCAGAAACAAATGTCAGGCTCTGAGGATTGAGTTGATCACATTCCTCATAAAAATATATAGCCCCAAACCAAAACAAACAAAAATCAGCATGAACAGCTAGAGAGAGAGAGAGAGAGACAAAATAAAAAAGAGAGAGAGGGAGGGAGGGAGAGGGAAGGAGACAAAGGGAGATGAGAGAGATTGACTCCATCTGCAATATGATACATGATACAGTAACTATGCCAGGAGAAGAAATTAGCAACATTTACCTACAGATTGCCTCATAGCCTATAGCTCAGTTGTAACACAGAAGTATCACTGGATCACCTGGCTTTCTGCCCTCCTAGGGCTTGTAGTCTAGTTATAAGAATGAAATTCTGTTTCACCACACAAGGATGAATGCTGACAACCAAACCAATCACTATTAAATTTTCACATACAAATGACCATTAAACTTTTTTCAATTCATGGAATAATATTGGTCACAATTTTTTACATAGGTAATTTTTATGTCTTATTTTTCTATTTTTTATTTTATAAAAACATTGCCTAATTTGCAAACTGCATTTTTGGTCATTCCAGTCATGCTAGAATCTAATACTTATATCATGAGTGTGTACCTTTCTAACAGTACAGAGATTCAATTCCATGGCCCATGAAATATAAAACATCTCTCTTCTCCTGTTTCCTTCATCTCCTCCATTTTCCTACTGGCTTACAACTTCAACAACAATCAGCTCATGGCCTCTCTCCCAACCCATCTTCCCTGCTCCAACAACCCAGATTATTTTGAAAGAAATCTCACACATCGTATCACTTCAGCTCTGAATATTTTAGTATATATCTCTGAGAGGTAAGCAGTTCCCCTTTCAAACATCATCATAGCCCCTCAAAATAACAACAGTTGCTTAATATCATAAAACAGTGTTCACATTCCCTAATTGCCCTATGTCTTTCCTCTTGTTTATTTTTTTTTTAATATATAACAAAACAAAGTCCATACATTACAATTGAGTAACATGTCTCTCATGAGCAAACATTGTTTTTCAAGCTCTTCTCTTCAAATGAAAATGCAGAATTGTTATGTAGTAAAAACAAGCAATTCTGAATGAAGCAGGAGTTTAAAATGCTGTCTGAAGAAGGTGGTGAAAATGTCAAGTCACTGCCTTTGCCCAGAAGATAAGCGCTTGGCATATACCTTTCCCTGAATGATAAAGAAGGAAAGTGGGAGCTGTGCTTCCCGGTAAACATTTTTATTAGCCACCCAGAACTGCACATAAACATGATGCGTGTGAAACAAAGTGCTCTGCTATAAACAGGAATTGAGGAAATGGAAAATGAGTTGTAAATCTGAAAATCATTTCTCTACTTTGATGAAAGAGCAGCTTATAAACAGGCAAACCAAACAGTCTCTTTTAAAGTCTTGCTAATGCTGGTTGCATTAATCCTTTCCAGGATTTTTAATCCTAAAGCTTTAGTTTAATTTAAGGCTTTTGAATTTTCAACTATTGCCTATTCCATTCTAATCTGCGCCTTTGAAAAAGAAAGAAAATCACTTTGGATGACAGGCATCGAAGACTTCGACTTCCATTTTGCACTGTAAGAGCTTTTCTTACCATCCTACCTTAAGCGAAGCTCCTTTTTCATTTTAAAAAGGAAAGAAATCCCATGTCAGAACATAACACATACAAAATAATCACCATGTAATAAGAGACAAGACAAGCTTACAGTGATACAGTGCAGGAGTTAAGAATATGGGCGGCAAAGAGAGAAAAGACATCCCTGTATCTTTGCCAGTGAACTGGGGACAATAATTAGAAGCTGTCTCGTAATGCTGCTGTGGCAATCATTCCGCTGTGATCGTGAGAAGCACCCAGCACTGAGTAACAGTAACTGACGAGCTGTTGTTAGCATTGGAAAGACAGAGGGAGGGATGATTTGTCATGATCAGTTTTACCTTGAGAGACAGAACTTACTTTATGGTAACGTTGTGAGTCAATTACAAGAGAAGTACCCAGCCTGGCACCCCCCACTGCACTGCCTCCCATTAAAGGACCCAGGGAAAAGAAGTACCCTGGAGAGGGAATGTTAGTTCTCCTCTCCGATGGCTCCAAATATCTGAAAATAGTACAAGAAATGGCTCCGTGTGTAGTTGAATTCCAGGTAAGACAACACTGTGCTAAGTGCACTAAACAGATTAACCTGAAATTGGACTCTGATCCCCAAGGAAACTGGCCGGTGTCGCCCAGTCCTTTCGGCCAGGCAGAGGAAAAACAACCTAATGTCTATCTCAACTGTGATTTGACTGGATATGATCTAAGCTTTGAATGGTGCCTAAGCTCATTTCAGATGCATAAAATACGTGTTAGACAATACTAAACAGGGAGCTTTGGGCTGGGGTGTGTACCCTACTATGGAGGAAATGACATAGAAAAATGAGGATCCAGCATTGTAATTCAGCCTTTCTCTATTCTACCATTTTAGTCAGACAAAAATTTCCTCTTCTCTTAGGTGTTTCTCAAGTAATTGCAAAAAAATAACCCAATAAATAAATTAATTAACTAGAGGAATTAATTTAACTAGTGGGTTAAAGCCTCTGCCTTTGGTTCAAAAAAAGTAGGGGTGGTTATTTATAGGATAGCATTCTTCCATTCAAATCATGTTACAAAATTCCTTTTAAAACCCTTCCCTCACAACTCACAGCCCTTTCCAAGCACCTAGCTCTCTGCATTATTCCTCTACTCCTTGAAGAAATGGAGGAGGAGGACAGATCACCAAAGGTAATGTCCTTATTAATAATATCCTATGTTTAAATACTTTATAATTTTAAAGCACTCTCAGATCCACTGTGGTCTTGTACAAGATGGTATAAATGATATCATACTATTTGACTGGTAAGAAAAGTTACATATAGTGATTGGTGCAGGTGAGACCTGAACACAAGATCATTCCAACCAAAAGCAATGGTCTGGAACCTGAAGCAAGGGGTCCCATGCTCATGCTCGCCAGTTTTCTGTGCAGTTTTTCCTCCCTTTAGTGAGTCTATTCCAGTCTCTTCCTCTTTCCTCCTCAGTTAATTCTGATTCATGCCTCACCTCATGTAATTACTAAATGAAAAAGATCTGAGTAGACCAACATCCAAACTAATATTCACTACACACACAAACCAGAAGCTAGACCTTTGAAGCAGAGGAAAAACTTGATTTTCTTTATCATTCAAAAAGACTATGGTGAGGGGCGGCTGGGTGGCTCAGTGGGTTAAAGCCTCTACCTTTGGTTCAGGTCATGATCCCAGGTTCCTAGGATCAAGCCCTATGTCGGGCTCTTTGCTCAGCGGGGAGTCTGCTTCCTCCTCTCTCTCTCTCTCTGTCTGCCTCTCTGCCTACTTGTGATCTCTGTCAAATAAATAAATAAAATCTTTTTAAAAATAAAATAAAAAGACTATGGTGAGATTACTCATTTTGTCAATTTGAACCAATTATCTTAAAACAATATTTGCATATTAGCCAAAAGGGAGCCCCTAGCTACATGTGTTCAGTCCCTGTTTATAAATCAGGAAATAAATTTCAAGCAGCTTCTGTAAGAAAGCTAAGGCTTGGAAAATGTCCCTGCATGGACTTGATAAGATTTCCAATTGTGCCACGGTAAAATCTCATTTCTTGAATCCCTTTTCCAACATTAACTTATTATACAAACTTGCATCTCCCTGGCCCTGGAAATAGGAAGGTGGTGAAGTTAGATGCAGTGGTCATGAACCTGGAGGTCAGAATCTAGAACAGGAAGACCAGTGCCCTACTCTGGACTCTCCAAGGGACCCCAGGCTGGGAACAATCAGGCCTCACAGCCCTCTGGGCCAGGGTGGAACCCACCTACCCCCACCCTGCTTGCAGCCACATGGGTCCTTATTCATTTCTCCTTGCTCCTTCTCCCAGTGGACTCTGCATGAGTCCCAGTTTCCTTCACCTTGTAAGCTGACCAGGTTCTTGGTGGCCTTAGCCCCTTCTCCTTCTCCTTTGGCCCTCAGCTCTTGACCTCCCACCTCAGGAAGCATTTTCTGACTTGCAGGTCTGATCATATCCCCTGTGAAACCCTCCACCACCTTCAATCTTATCACATTTGTAGTTTTTACATGTACTTGTGTGATTGTGTGGTATTTGACTATATCTCCTCTCACAGTCCCAAGATTCTGGAAGGGCAGGGGCTGGTTTTAGATGCCAGTGCCTGGCACACAGTAGGCCCTCTGGGAATGAAAACCGAAGGGTCACAGGTGGCTGGAAGTCTGTGGAGTTCCTGGGCCACGTAGCCTGGGCTCCGTGGAGGGGGCAGGATGGACGGGGTTGGCTTCCGTAACACGGGGACCTCCCGGCTCCAATCTTAAAACCTGAGTGACCATCTGAAATGGAAAGGTTTGTCCCAAGTCCCTAGAAGACTTGACACTCCCAGATGGCAGAAATCCTATTATATGTGCTGGCCCCAGTCCCTAACTGTGCCCGTTACTTAGTGTGAAATGCAAGTGCAAAACACTTGGTAAATATTAGCCATCGCCAATATTAATGAATACGTTTCGGAGCGTGGGACCACGTGGAGGTCGTTACCTATGGCTTCAAAGAAGGCTTGGACGGACTCCTGAAAGAATGCAAACGACCCCCTAAGCAAAGAGAGAGACAGAGACAGGGAAAGAAAAGAGAGGAAGAGGAAGGGAAGGAAAGGGAGAAAGAAACCTGCCTTCTTTCCTCCGGAAAACCAAACCCCCAAAACAAAAAACCCTCCAAACAAAAACCCTCTTAACCGACGTCTTCCCCTTTCTAGGCCTCACCCTCCCGTCCCCCCCAACACCTCACGGGCGAGTTCGGGACGTCCGTCACTGTGGACACGGCCATCGCCGCGACGCCTCCAGGCGCTGCCTGACCCGGGTGCAACTTTGTGAGATGTGCGCCGGGGGACCTCCTCTCCTGGAGACGGCATTTAAGGTCTCCGCGGGGCAAGGGGCGGTGTTTATACACACGGAGGGAGGGGGCTTTGCTGCTTCCTACTCACGGGTGTCTCAGCAGGCGCCTCAGGTTCCGCGGAACCCACGCGGCCGCGCGGCCGAGACCCCGCCCCCTGCCGCCCTTCCCCCGCCGCAACGGTCCCGGCACGCAGGCGCGGGGGCGCGCGCAGGGCGGGGCGCGCGGGGGCGGGGCTGCGCGGGCCCACTTAAATATACGCGCGGTGGGGGCGGCGCGGAGCTGCCGCGGCGCTGCCGCCTGAACGCCGGGACTTCGTACAACTGTCTTCTTGTCGCGCGAGCCGCGAGCCTCGCTCTTCCCCCCCGGCGGCGACGGCGACTGCGGCGGCGGCGCTGCCACCTCCAGCGGCAGCAGGAGAGAGCGGAGGCGAGCGGGCGGCGGGCTCCATGGAGAGCGGCGGACGCCCGGGCAGAGGCGGCGTTTCCTCTCCGGCACCCGGGCTGCAGTGACCCGCGCTTGTTCCCTGCCCCGCGTCGAAGCGGCCGCCGACTCCGGGACTGACCGGCCTCGCTGCCACTCCCCGCGCCGCCGTCTCGCCTCCCGGCGCCCCCCTGTGCCCCGACTCGCCCGCGCCCCAACTCCCCGGCGGGGTGGCGGCGGCCGGGCCCCCGCGGCGGCGGCCGGAGCAGCAGCGGCAGCAAGAGCCCGCCTCTATGATGAAGTTCAAGCCCAACCAGACGCGGACCTATGACCGCGAGGGCTTCAAGAAGCGGGCGGCGTGCCTGTGCTTCCGGAGCGAGCAGGAGGACGAGGTGAGGGCCGCCGGCGCGCTGGGTACCCTCCGCGGCTGGGGTGCCGGAGCAGGGCGGGGGCGTGGGGGGCGCGGCCGGCCGGGGTGGGGGTCCTCGCCTTCTCCCTTCCCTGCCCGACTCCTCGTCTGGCCCCGGGGCTGGGAGGGATTAGCCCCCCTCCCTCCTTCCCTCCTGCTCGCCCTCCCTCCTTCCTTCCTTTCTCTGGGTTGATGGAGGAGACAAAGGGGTTGGCCCAGCCCAGTGTTCTGGTGGGCGGCGTGAGGACCTGAGGCCCAGACGTCTCCTGGCCCGCGGGAAGGTCCCGGGCGGAATAGGTCGCTTCTGGCGGGAGTCACCGTCTTAACAGGCGAATTGAGTGTAAAGCCAGATAAACCTCGAGTGTTAACAGAGGCGGCAGAAATGGCGTGAGTGTTGCAACCCAAGCTCTCCTGCCGCTGCCACTGTTACATTTTCCTTTAACGTTACAGCAGTTTGCGTTTTCTGATTAAACCTAGGGATGTTTGTGGACTGGCCAAACAGACCCCGTGCTTTAAAATAAAGCCCCATTCAGTCTGGTTTTTCAAATCGGACTCGGATGTGGACCCTTTAACCCGTAAGCACCTGGCATAATTACCCGTGATATATGTATTTTTTAAGGCCACCTTTTTTTAAAGTTTTCTGACAGCAGGAAGATGGCTAGTGAAAAATGTGGAATAAGGCCAGAGGGAGATGGGCAAAGTTGCCATTTTCAGAGCGTAGTCTCTAGTTCTCAGCGTTATTTACCAAGGCTCCTTTACTTTGCTGTTTGGTTTGACATCTGGAGAGGAGCATCCTTCCTTGTTCTAAGCGTAAGCAGTCAGTCTTCTGTAATTCATACTCCTGCGTTGGGTTGATAGGAGGCCCTTGAGGTTTTTCCTGGAAAGCAGTTTTTCCTTATTTCAATGTTACATTTATTTAATTTTAAAATGGTTCACTGTTCTAAATTTGCTTAAGGCAATACTAGTTGATTGGTAGCCATGAAAATCTTTTATAAAGCATTGCCATTCCTATAATGATTAGGCAGAGAAAAAACTAAGAGTTCTGCTTCCATAACCAACTGTGTCCAATAAAATACCAGGCTAAAGCTGGAGATAGGAAATGTAACGGCTTCCTTACTGCTGATCCCTGTAGTTAGGCTGAGTATGACACAGTGTATACAGTTAGTAGCATAGTTCTTACTATGCTGAGGAAAATCAAAGTGCTTCAAATGATGCTCTTCAAACTCTTGTTTTGCCTTTATTTATTTATTTTAAGAAACCAAGCCTTTTAGTGCTGATTGGTGCTTAGTTTGGGGCCTGTAAGTGTTTTTAGCCTAAATTTTCTTGAGTTTTCAGAAGAAAACTATGACCTGGGCCCAGTTAGGAAAGCTAGAAGGTGGGAGGGGAAAGATTTTTTAACATTCACAGAATAAATAGTCAATAAGCATTAAGTATATTCCATTATTTAAAAAGATTAGAACATTGTTGAGGGAGGGCCATGTTAGGAAAAAAGCAAGCTTTGAATATAAAAGAAGAGCCCAAAGTGATCAAGAAAGGTCGAGGATCTTGTCTGATTTGCTCACTATTGTGTAATCACATTCTTAGTTGAGTGCTTAGGATACGTGGGGCTTGCTTGCCTGAAGACCTGTAGGTTTGTTACATTTCATCCTCTGAGTGCTGGTTCATAGGTGAGGAGACAGTTGAGATTGTTAGTACTTTCCCCAAACGACATAACTAGGAAGTGGTAGATTCACAATTCAGGATCCAGCCCTTCCTTGCTCCTGATGCTGGGCTCTTGGCACAGGGTTCTTTAGCAGTTGGGTGCACACTATTTGCTGAATGAGAGATTTTGTGAGGCTAAGCTTGGAAGACTCTCTGGAAGTGATAACTTTGAAGTCTTGCCATAACCTGAACTTGGAATTCATGCTTTGGAAAAAAAATAAAACAGTTCCCAGGACAAAATACAGGAAATGGGAGGAAATTGAAATGATCTGTATTGTGTGAGTAGTAAAAGCAAAGCTTGAAGAATGCTTCAGAGATAACCTTAGTAGATCAATGAATTATTTTTGTGCTTGGAAATTGTTCCCTACTGTAATAAATGCTAAATTTCTAGCCTCTAGTTGAGTGAAGGTGCTACGGCCATTACATAAAATGAAGTAAGGAGCAAGCTCTGGAGTATTAGAGAAATCTGTTATGTAAAACTTGGCAAATCTGGTACAGTGCAGATGAAGAAACCAAGTCAGAATTTATGTTCTAAGGGAAGGCTCTAGAATTTTCTAAGTGAAATGCACAGCCAACTTTCACATGTATCTCTCTAGGATCTTCATTTCTGGAGTTGTGAGTTTTGGGGGCTCTTTCCATTATATGATAGTTACAAAATGACCCCTGTTAGCTTTCCAGGACATCTTGCTGTTTTCCTATTAATTTATTCCCACGTTACTAAAATTACACTGGTAGCCTTCCAAGGATAGAATACAAAACAGCCTGAATCCACCTCTTTAGCTAACAGGTGAGAATTCCCCACCACACACACTGGGTTAACACCACTTAGGTCCTGGTTGGGAGATTTAAATGTATGCCTTTATTTTAGGATGAAATGTTACAGAGTGTCAATTGAAATAAAATAATAGTAATTGCTCTTTGACCACAAAAAGTTACAGTGTTCCAGTATGGTTCTTCTCCTGGAGTTCTCAGCCCATAGTTGAGAACAGGTTGTTTTAGGATTTAGGAAAGAAGGTTGTCCTAACAGCAGTCTTTATTTGGGGGGGGGGGGGGTATATATTTGCCCATTTTATCATCCCTGTGAGGTAAAAAGCATTAGCTCTTGTACAGGAGGAAATAAGTCAGCAGACATAACTTATCCCAAGGTCCCAAAAGCTGGCAGATAATTTTGAGCCCAGGTGCTTTATTTCTAAATCTTCTGTTCATTTGATTCTTGGTCAACTAGTTATTTCTATAGGGAACGACCCTATAGAAGTTTTGGCAGTTGGGCTTACACAGAATCCCACAAAATAAGCTTCCCGTTGATTAGCTGGGATACTGTGCTTGTACAGTGAAAAAGAACAATACATTCACAAAAGGTAACCAAAAATAGATTATTTTGAACTTATTGGTATATGAGAGTTTGAACAGGGCTGCAGAGATGGAAAGTGTCAACTCCTAAGAAACATACCCTCCAGTGGGAGGGTAGACAAATGACCTACATAAAGGGAAATAAAGTAAGGGAAGAGTAACTTAACATGCTCCAGGGTTAAGATCCACTGGAGCTCGATTTCAGTGAGAGAGGAAGGACCAAACATCACAGACAGCAAAACTTGGGGCTGTGGGTTAGTTGAGCTGCAGCTTAGGATGGCATAGGACAGAGAACTGCTGGGAAAAAAAGCACCTTAAATGTAAGGCTAAGGAGTTGCTAGGCAAGAAAGGAACACTTAGGGGCGCCTGGGTGGCTCAGTGGGTTGAGCCGCTGCCTTCGGCTCGGGTCATGATCTCAGGGTCCTGGGATCGAGTCCCGCATCGGGCTCTCTGCTCAGCAGGGAGCCTGTTTCCTCCTCCTCTCTCTCTCTGCCTGCCTCTCTACCTACTTGTGATCTCTCTCCGTCAAATAAATAAATAAAATCTTTTAAAAAAAAAAAAAAAAAAAAAAAAAAAAAAAAAAAAAAAAAAGAAAGGAACACTTAGTTTTGAACAAGGAACATTTACATTTTAAATGTATGCAAGCTCGTGGATGATCTGGCAGCAAAATAGGATAGAATGCTAAAAAGAGAAATAGAAAGGACTTGATTTTGGGTGGAATCCAGGCACAGTTGTGAGGGAGAAACACTAACAAAACAGCCTTAAAGACTACCCACTACTCCCCTAATTAGCTTTTAAGCTCCTTGAGCCAGGGGCTGCATTCTACAGTCTGCTAAATGCCAAATGTGTATTAACTAAATGTCTGAATTCTACAAAATCATGCACTAAAACTAAGCCTTGAGGGAAAGCAGAGTTCTAAAAAGAATTGGTAGGGAAAGCAGAATTCCAAAACCAGAGCCCTAATAAAAACAAGTCTTAATAAGAAAGAGACTTCTAGTACAGGTTAAGTCTCTACCTACCACATTTGTCTGCTTGGATCAGTAGGTAGTCTGACTTATCAGATGTAAACTCTGGGGCTTAAGCTTTGCAGAAATCCTTTTAGATTTTAAGTCCTACAAGATAACTTGCCTCAAATGGAGACCACTTTTATTAAAATTAACTCTCCAAAGGCAGCTTTTTCTAAACATCGGAAATGTCACCTATGCCTAAAGCTCTCCCAAACCTAAAGGGCTTCTTAGGCCACTCAGCCAGCCACTTTCCAAAGGAAAGGCACTTCTGCAAAATTTGCATCTGTTTCAGGCTCTTGGTATGTATTACTAAGGCTTTCTGTAAATGGTGAAAGAAAGCTTACCTAGAGCTTCAGAACATTGACATACTAGGAGAAAATGTCATTAGCGCAACTTGGCATTCATCCATCTACCAATCTCATACAGATGGTCCCTGACTTCACTGGTTTCAGCCTGTGGTTTTTTGACTTTCTGGTGGTGCAAAAATGCATTCAGTAGAACCCACACCTCAGATTTTGAATTTTGATCTTTTTCCAGGCTTAACAGTAATCTCATTGGGTTAAGCACATTTTCCCAAAATGAGCCCATATTTCTGATCCTCCTCTAGCACTGTGCCTCTGTAGTGCACTGTAGTATAGTCCAAAAAGTAGTACTAATTTGTTTATTAATAACAGTTAATGGATACAGTAATCATTGATCTTTTAAAATGTCTGTGTGTACACTGGTGTTCCTAATGTGCTGCTTGCTGGCCTAATTTTGGCTAAATACCTACAACATAGTTACTACAGTAGAGATGGTTTAATCATTCATGCATCGTGGTTCATGATAATGTGGGAAGAAAGTACAAAAACCCCAATACAGCTTCTAAATAACTATAATTCACAAAATATAACTCTTCATTCTTCCATTTAGGGATCACCGAGTTTCTCCAGATAGCTTGCCCCCACTAGAAGTAGTCATTTGTAATGACTAGTTGTTCCCAGAAGCTGACTGTGACCAAGAACAGTTAATAAGGGTAAAAGCTGAAACACAAATGACATTTGGGGGCCACGTGGTGTATAGGAATTTCAAGTACCTGCATCTTCTGAGGGCATAACTGCATTACATAAACCTTACACAGCATATCCCCCGCCCCCCGCCATTTATAAGCTCTTACACACCCCCAGTGAGGAGGACTTACACTAGGTGATACAGAGTATAGAGATACTCCCAATTCATTGACAGACCTTTGTCCAGTAAGACTAAGGGCTGGTTCCAAGTAGACCATTATAATTACTACTTACATTCCAAATGCTTAAAACGTTGTCTAACAAAAAGACAAGTGTGAGAATTGACTTCTTAACTGTGATAAGGAAATGGTGGTGTGTTCTGATAATTGTTCAATACATGGAAGGAGGGGTTGAGGTTTGATAGTACAGCAGCAGGAATGCTTATATGAAGGTGAGCGGGTTGAATCAAGGAAATGTCTTCACTTTTCACAATCTAACAGCACTGGCTTTGAGGTTGAGTTTGATTCAAGTCTAATTCTGCAGCCTGGTGGGTTGGCTAACCTCTTTTTTATAAATCTTGCCTTTGGTCTCAACTCTGGCTTATCTGGAAGGCTGAATGTCCTCTTCACAGCTGTCACCTTGTCACTAATGTGGCAGACTATTACCTTGTTGGATACCCAAAATGTAATAATGCCCAGAAAAGTATTTGAAAAGGAATTTAAAACCTATGAACAACCAGGGATGGATTTGCCAGCTGTTGGTGTTTTGGTGTATACTCCTAACTGAATGAGATATCAAAACCTCTGTTACTTCAGTAATAATGTTTTCAGAGCATCAGTGAGCATGCTAAACCTATATTACAGATCTAGTAGATTGGGGATGTTGTAGAAATGTTAAGATGGCTTTTTCTTTTTTTTTTTTGAGGATATTGAGTAATTTGTAATGGGAGTTCAGTTGCCTTGGCCAGGACTTAGGGTGTTTCATTCTCATTAACACTAAACAGCCCTACAAGGACAGACGCTTGATTTTAGAGAGGATGGTACTGGTGTACTGAATGGTAGATCAGCAGCCTTCATTGTGTGCATCCAGAAATGAAACACCTTGGTTGTGATCTGTACAGTTGGAAAAAACATCTTCAAGTTCAAACCAGTGTTTTCTACTTGCTGGATTTGCTTATTCTGGCTCTGTAATTTCTAATTTTGGTATGTAAGCCCTGTTTGCTAATATTTAAGAAAGCTTAAATTTAAGGCTTACATTTCATTTTACAAGAATTGCGATATTTGGACTTGGTGGTGTGGTACCTTCAGTGTCAGCCATTAATATTTTCTTTTTAAAGATTTTATTTATTTGACAGCACAAGCAGGAGGAGCAGCAGGGAGAAGGAGAAGCAGGCTTCAATGAGGGGCTCCATCCCTGGGCCCCAGGACCATGACCTGAGCTGCTTAACCAACTGAGCCACCTAGGCGTCCCAGCCATAACTATTCTCTAAGGTTTTACCAGCTGTTATCTGGTAGTGCTTCCTCTGGATTTGCACTGTTTTGCCAGTTAATTTCAAGTCCCAGTAGAAGCAATAGAGTCCTCTCCAGATGAGGAATGAGGGAAACAATGCTCAGGCCCCTTGAATGTTGATCGATCATTTTGCAATGATGGTGTGTCCATAGGCCAAAATTTGCTGCTTAGTTTTCAGATTGAGGGAATATGTGCCTGGATACGTGTTCCCTGAACTCCCAACTCCGAACTTTAGAGTTTTTTTGGGGAAAGGTGGGAGTTGCTGAACTGTTTACTGTCAGCCTGGCACTTCAAGTTGGGGAAGGTTGCGTTCCTGGTGGCCTCCTCGAGTAGGAGGCAACTCCCATCCTGGCTGTGAGCTCTCTACTCCAGCAGCTGCTAGCAGTAGGGATGGAGCTGAGCAGATAGAACTACTGGCATGCATGTGGGACAACCAGTACACACCTCACAGATTGAACTTGGCTCTGAATTGATTGATGTATCTGGTGAGAATGGTTTACGTTCTGAAGGCAGTATACCAAGGTAATTTGGTGAACATTTTTGTTCAAGTTGATTAAGGCACCTGTTACTTCACAAATACCTTTGGTTATTTATCATAGCTTTTGTGTTTTAATTAGGGTGAATTTTAACCTACCCTAGCTCACAAATTTTCATTCATAAGATAAATACATAATTCTTATTTCAGGCACTGTTAAAATAATGATCCTCTAGGATAATCTGATAATGCCATCCTTTTTTTTAAAAAAGTGCTTGCATATTTCAAGGTTAATGCTACTCTTGATTGAGGTCTGCAGACTTTCCCTTTAGAGCCAGATATTTTGGGGCTTTGTGGGCCACACTTTCTGTCACAGCTACCCAGGTCTACTGTTGGGAGTATGAAAGCAGTCATAGACAACATGTAAAAATGAATGAGTGTGGCTAGATTTTTCTAATTTATGAACATTGGAATTTGAACTTCATATAATTGAAAATGCAAAACCATTTTTAGCTCCCAGACTGTACAGAAACAAGCTGTACACACACTGTAGCTTGCCAGCCCTCTTCTAGATTGTAAGTTACAGCTGCCTGTTAGAAAAGAAGTGACTTTTGTTCGTTTATACTTAGTTCGGAATATGAAGGTTACTTCTTTCCACCCAATTGTAAGCGTAAATACAATAGGAACTCTCTATATACTGAGCATTGGCTTTACCTGAATCTCCCTACTCCTTTCTCAGTCTTAGATACCTTTTAAGTATTCATACATTCCATAGGTGAGGGAACAGAGTGATGAGCCTGGGGTCACATACTCTTAAAATTTGGGAGAATGATAAGATTTTGTAATTTAAAAAACAGATATTATGACCACAAACCTAAGCGCATACAGCTCTGAGGCTAGTAAACCAAGTCTTGGCTTCTATCTTTTGTTAGTCTCCAAGAATTGGAATGTCACGAATTGAATCTGGTAGTTAAAGTGATTTCATTAGGTTCATTCAGATGGTGTAGTAATGTGAGCACAATATTGTTGAATTCTGAAAAACTGTGTGTACAAAAGCTGTCATTGCTTGTTTGTGATAGACTCTGCACTCCTCTTATTTGAATGACTCTGAAAGGTGTGTTAATGTGGAAGGGCTTCCCAGCCCAGTGGAGGTTTGAGGGTGGTGTTGGGGGGCTGCGGTGCTCCCTGGGCAGCAGGAGTGTACGGTGGTGGTCCTCCTTGCAGGTGCTGCTGGTGAGCAGCAGCCGGTACCCTGACCAGTGGATTGTCCCTGGAGGAGGCATGGAGCCAGAGGAGGAACCTGGTGGCGCTGCCGTGAGGGAGGTGTACGAAGAGGTGAGATAAACTGCAGTAGCTTATTGGCTGTCCTTGCACACAGGCTGTGCTTGGGAAGTTTTACAGTGTCTGTGGGGCGCTTGGGCTACATGTGCACTGAGAAGACAACAAGGCAGGTCACATGGGTTCTCTCTTTGTTCAACATTTTTAAGCAGGCAACTAAGGTAGCATTTTGCTAAGAAGATACATTTGCTAACTGGTAAAACAGAGCTAAAAGCAATGTAGACATCCCCCAGAATTGTTTAACAGACGACAAGCTTGATGAGTGATCAGTAGATAATATGGGGACCTTGTCTCTGAGCAGCTAGTAGTACACTGGAATGCACAGAGACATTCATGTGCTAGACTTGTCAGAGGAATAAGCAGACTGCTTTTGTTTTATCCTAAAGCTGAATAAAATGAGGCACGCACAATACACAAAAGCATACATGGCCTGCTTATCTTCTTAAAGTTGCTCATAGATAGAATTTTCTTTGTTAAATTACTGAGCAGCAGTTAGGGTATAAACGGGAAGCAAATTCTAATGCTCTCATTGGGTCTTGGTTATCTAGTTAGAAAGGTTTCATAGAGATGGGTCTTAAAGGATGAACGCTTCCTGAGAGAGGAACATTTCCTAGATAGAGGATATAGCAGGTATCAATGTGTTAGTTGTGGTGCGGATATGATGTTCCAGTCGGTCTGTTACAGTAATGGGTAAAAGTAATGAGGACTCTGAATTCGAAGAGTAACATTAGAAAAAGAATTGTACCTCCTGAGCCATGTGAAGAAAAAAGGAGGTGGGGCAGAAAGAAAGTCCTTAAAGTAAGAAGGGTCATACTTGTACAGAAAAGTCGTCTTTTCATTCATTAAATTTGTCCCACATTGGTAGAAAGTCTAACTTTTGGTCAGTCCCTGTCATTTCTTTAAAAAAAAAAAAATGACAGTCAATCTGGTCAGTCTGAACTTGCATATGGAATAAATTAAGCCATGTTTTATAGCAGACCACAGGTCGTGAATCTTGCCATTGCTCAAAAAAAACCTTCACAGAAGCAGGCTTAGTATAGGAGGGCCTGTTGTGCTTAAATCCAAAAGTTGAAATAGTCAGAAAATAACTTCAGTATAAATTTTCTTAGGAAAGGTAACAATTTTACTTCATCCTTTTTTAATAGGCTGGAGTCAAAGGAAAGTTAGGCAGACTCCTGGGCATATTTGAGGTGAGTAGCTAAAGTAATCCTTTCAAATAATAGAATTATAACCATTCTTTCCTAACCAGCCAAATAATCTGGCACAACCTGAGCAGACTAAAACTATCAGTAAGCAAGTAAGTTAAAAGGATTAAGAGGGAGGGAATTAAGCTTTTTTTTCCTTCAAGGTACTACTTAAGGGTTAGTTTTGTCCTTCTGGTAGAACCGTAAACATTTTATTTTTAAGGGGGTGCCTGGGTGGCTTTGTCAGTACATCAGCCCACTCTTGATTGTGGCTCAGGTCTTGATCTCAGGGTCCTTGGTGCTTAGCAGGGAGGTCTGCTTGGGATTTTTCTTTAAGCCTCTGCCCCTGCTCACGCTTGCATGGGCAGGCCTCCCTTCCTCCCTCTCAATTAAAAAAAAAAAATAATGGAAAAGGCTTTCCACGGAAGTCAGAAATTGTGCAGTAGTTGGTAGAATTGATGACTCCTGTAAAGTTCTCAAATTTTAGTATTCAGTCTTTCCCAGAATTCAGCACTTGCTTTACCCAATTGAAGAGCACCATCTCCTGGTTAAAGTGAAAAATGTATTGAGGGTTTTCTAGAATTCAGAGTAGCCAAGGTACAAATAGCAAGCACATTTCAGTATGTTGACAGGATTTTTGAAGGGAACTTCTCACAGTATAAATAAAGCTTCTGTAACACAGGTAGGTGGTAATAGTAGTATTGGCATTACAAATGCTAAATTTCATAGAATCTGAGCAGAAAAAAGTAACCAATGTATCTTTCTCCTTAGAATATGTAAGGGAAAGTTAGAATTGTCCTCCTTGTTCACCCTGGTGATTTCAGTGAATTTGTGAACATAGCATAATAAATGTATTGATTTTCCAGGCATAGAAGTAAAACAATAAGTTCTTAAAAATAATGAACAGTAATGTTTTATGTGAGAGATGCCTCTCATTTTTTGTTGTTTCTGTTACTTCCCAAAGACGTAATGTGCTATTTGGATTGAGTGAATTAGGTTGTTTGTGGTAGAAAAAATTCTGGCAACTATCAGGCTGCCAGGCTGGCTCAGTTCATACAGCAAGCAGCTTTAGATCTCAGGGTTTTGAGTTCAAGCCCCGGGTCAGGCATAGAGTCCACTTAAAAAAAAAAATCAATAAAAAATTTTCAAATCCGTCAGTTACCTGAAGTCCTGGACTATAGTGGACAGGGCTAACTTTTAATTGAGATGAAGATGAGCCCCTTCATTTTAAAACCAAAGTATGTTTAATTTTGAATCTGGAAACAAGACAAGGTGGCAGTTTTAATGTGGGTAAAAAATCGAGTTTGAGCACATGGGACTAAAAGGTTAATACTTCAGAAATGAGTAACCCATTCTTAACTTTGGCCACGCATAGTTCACCTGGAAGCTTTTTAAACTATCGGTACTTCATGTCTCTTAAAAACATGTGTTGAAATCAAAGTGCCAAAAGTTTACTTGGGGGAGTTAATTTCCTCATTGTACATGTTTTTTTTTCCCCCCACATAAAATTCACTTCTGTGCCGGGTTATATGACTGGATTATACTTGCCTATGCCAAGCATAGTATGCGTAATATTGCTAAGCAGTAGTATGCCACAACTGACTTTTTTCCCTCAAAAATGTGTAATAGCTAGCTCCTGGAGATTAAAATGCTTTTCTTTTTATATTCAAGCAGAACCAAGACAGAAAGCATAGAACGTATGTTTATGTTCTTACTGTCACTGAAATATTAGAAGATTGGGAAGATTCTGTTAATATAGGTAAGTTCCTTTTCCCTTTGTCATCTGGATTCTCTTAATTCAAGTATTTCGTACTTGTATAGTTTTCATCTTGAATTACTTTTGGTTCCCTTTTTCAAAGAGGATCAGTATATGTATGTCCACACTTGAATTATCTTAAAATTCTTCCACCAGCATATTGTCCCAAGTCATTCCAAAAAAAACGGTAAAGTTATTTGGGGGGAGGGCGTGAAGGGCATTATAAAAGCATTGGCCTACTTTTTAAAATTGACTTTACTGTATAATGACCAATGTCCTGCTATTTTCTAGGAAGGAAGAGAGAATGGTTCAAAGTAGAAGATGCCATCAAAGTTCTCCAGTGTCATAAGCCTGTACATGCAGAGTACCTGGAAAAACTAAAGCTGGGTTGTTCTCCAACCAATGGAAATTCCACAGTCCCTTCCCTTCCAGATAACAACACCTTGTTTGTGACTGCCGCACAGACCTCTGGGTTGCCATCCAGTAGAAGATAGAACTGGGAGGACCTCCCATGTGCAGTCTTGTGGGGAGAGGTCTCTTTATTTTTCTTGGTAAACATCCGAATGATGCTTGCAAACTGTCTGAATTTGCCATGCAGGATTTTCAAACAATTTGCAAGTTTTTCAGATGTTTTCAGATCTTCTTTAAAAAAAAAAAATGTAAAATATTTTAATAAGCCAAAGCCATGTGGAATTTTTTTTAGATGCCTTAATTGTGCCCCTGCCCCAACCCACACTCCCATTCTAGTTGTCAATTTTTCACACATTTTGTTCAGTTTTTCGTCCATTTGACATCAGTCTGTGGTTTTTGTCAGATCAGCTTATGGGTAGATCTTTTCTCTAAAATTATTTCCTCATCACAGCATTAACATAGTCAACAAATTCTTATGTTGTAGAAATTTATAAAAATCTTGATATTAAAGAAATCTGTCTATCTGAAAACGTGTATCACAGGATCACAGTTCTAATTTCTAAATTCCAGATTTTGACTATTTCTGTATGGTCCAGTAACTACTTTGACAAAGGACTTAATTTGCTATTTTCAGGAATTTGTCAACTCATTTGTCTAAATTTTCACAACTGGTACGTCTCTAGCTACCTGATAGGGCCAGTTTCCCTCTATAACCCGAACTTTCTGTTAAAGGACTATTAACTGTATACAGTTGGTGATTTTTAGAGAGGTATGTTAAGAAAGATGCATGTAATAAATACATCATCATGAAAAACTGTATTCATGAGATTTAAGTTAAGCATGCTAGATTGCCAATTCCCTTTATCCATAATCTCTCTACACAGAATACTTGAGAACCATAATTCTCTTGAGGTAAATGTTTCCTGTTTTTTAATTTACCGACCCCTCTAGTTAAACTTACTGGTTACCAGTAGTGACCCACAGAATTAAGAGTCTAACCTCAAATGCTAGTCAATGGTGACGACATCACAGTTGAGAAATGGCCTCCTTGCTGTTCCACTGTTACAGACTTAGATTATTAAGACACCTAAGAATGTCTCATCTTTCATAGGTTGCTAGTAAGGTACTACTTATCCTATAACTATTGGGGCACTGGAACATACCTGAACCAAGAATTACTTTGTCTTATCTTTACACTCACTTGGAATCAAGAATCCACTGACACACACACAGGTACCTTGTCTGAAGCCCCTGTGCTCCCTTTCCCCACCAAAACAAAACAAAAATAACAGAAATGAGACGGGAGGACAGAAACATTTGAATAAGAAAAACATGGGGCGGGAGGAGTGAAAGATGATTCTGTATGTAGGCGTTAGCCTTGTAAATATTATAACTGGTGAGTATAGAGTAGAAAGTTAGTATAGTTGTACATTCTACAAATTGCTAACCTTTAAAAATATACTTGCTGCTAAAAAATAGAGTGCTGTTACACCTAAGGAAAACCGGTGCAGCTGTTTTGAAAAAGATTTGTGCCATAAATGCAGCTGAACTAAATACAAATATTAGTTCACAAATTAATGCTGTCAGAGGAATGAGTAAAATAGAAAGACTTTTAACCAATGACATTTCATTCTAAATTACGTAGTGTGATCAAACATGATCATCCAGAATTTTTGTATTTTTCTTTGTATAGGTTATGTTTCCTGGGTGTTTTTTAAAAAGGAAACATTTTAAATCCACAGATTGACACTTTCAATCTTTAATGGACTTAAGATTTTTTTCTCAGTAATCGCTGAAGTCTTTAAATTATATACCTTAACACAGCAGAGGAACTGGATTTTGTATATAAAACTGTCCACCTGAAATGCTGTCACAAGTACTGGGGGTGGGGGGGGATCTTGTACATGATATTCTTAGAGGTAATAATGCATGAACTTACTTTATAAACTCCTAGACTGTGTATTTGATATGTAAAATATGTACAGTATTGTCAGCCATCTCTTAAAAGTTGAGCCTATAAATATTGTTGTATAATTTTTTTTGGTCAAGAACATTTGGACTAAGTAGTGCCACTAGGGTCAGGATTTTCTTCAGTGCCATTTAGCAAACCAACGGTCTTCAGGTCTATGCAACTAGCAAAAATTGGTATGATGCAGAAGAATACTTCACAGTTGTCGCACTTTGAATTTCACATGAGGGATTCTTCACTATTCCTCTGGAACCCAGGCTAGCAAAATTAGAGGAAAGGCCCTAAAGAGATTTCCATTTCTGTTGAGGAGGAAAAGCCTTCCTTTCCAGGCTCAATAGTTGAATCTACTATGGATGACAGTGTCTACTATCTCAACCCTTGAAACTTCACAAAGTGTTGGGACCCATTCTGCTTTCTGTGGTGTAGATGGATAAAAATTGGGCAGCTAAATTTTTCAGTCCCATGTGCCTCCTAAATAAAAGAAGTTAACTAGGTTATAAGTTGACATGCAGACACAAAGTAGCAAACTATCCTGAATATTTGTTGTTGGGGGTTGTGTGTGTGTGGGTATGTGTGTGTGTTTCAATAAACAGGTGAAATTTGCCCACCAGGCATGTGCCATTCAACTTTCTGTCAAACAGTTGTATAAAGCGGCAAAACAAGGGGGGTGTGTGTGTGGAATGATTGTTGTATACACTCTAAATTGCTTTGCATGGTCTCAGAGATAATTGGTGTAAGAATCTTTACTTTTTTTATATTTGGAAACCAAATAAAAATGGAAATAATTTTTTTTAAACCATAACTGAACATCGAGTGGAAAATGTGTCTGGCATTCCACAGTAAATAATTTACTTTTCTCCCATGGGTGGTCATACACATCATTTCATAGTATATTTATATACTTTCTTTCATGATCTCTTACTAGTGGGATTAGCTGGTTTAAAAGGGATTGTCCACCAGTGAAGTGTTCCTGTTACTCTCGGAAATAGACATTTCTCTGTTAAGATACCAGTCTCAAGGTGGCCCACTATGGCTATCTTATTTCTGCTTCTCAATGGGTTGTGTTAATAATTACCAAGAGCTCTTCTATTCTGTAATTACAGTGTAACTGGCTAAGTTACCTTCCCCTACAATTTCTATTTCCCCAAAATACTGCCTACTGAAGACCAACTTACGAATTCTTACATAAAAATTCCATTCAAATCTCATCTGGTTTTTGACTGTTGGAGCAAAAACAAAAGCCTGGCATTTCCCAATGTTGTCTTCACACTGGAATGGAAGAATTCCTGTAGGTCCCCTTAAAATGAACTTCGTAGAAAAACGACGGGACTAAACACAATAAAATAAGTTTGTTGTTTCTAGTAAACTGGGTTGTAGCAGGAATGTTGTCATGTAGTTGATTGTGCCTCAAAGTTTCAGGCTAACACTTGTTTCCTATATTTCTAAGGTTTACCAGAAGCTGCACAGTAATCCTCCGCTTTATGCCCAGCATTGTTGCTCATAGCACACAGTAGGTTTCTGCCCTCAAGACAGAGTCTAAGAAAAAAAAAAAAAACAGTCTAAGAGCATCTGTGTGACTGAGTTGGTTAAGCAGGACTTAAGCTCAGGTAGTGATATCAGGGCCCCAGGATTTCAAGGTGTTGAACAACTTATTTGACAACAGTGAGAGGGGGAACCCAGGTGGAGTGGAGAGAGGGAGAAGCAGGCTTCTGCTGAGCAGGGCTTAATAACCAAGATCCAAAGCAGACCATTACTAGCCACCAAGAACCCTTTTTTTTTTTTTAATAGACTTAAGTGATCTTTTCTCTGGTACTATTTCCCACCCACCTTTTAAAAAAATCTTCCTGACCAGGGCCATTGGCTGAATTCTAACAGTCAAGTGAGAAGGCCTCTCGGCATTGCGTTATAGCAAAGACCCAAATTTATCCAAAGGCTTAGTTCTTTTTGCAAGAAGCCAGTCTTAAGTGACTCTGCTTTGTATGATTGAAATGACTTATGATCCCCCAAGTTACTCTTTAACAGTATATGGAAATACTACCTGCACATCACATTTCCTGGTTCTTAATAAATACCAGTGACACTACTGTAACTCCCACTGTTACTCTTAATTTTTAATCAAATTCATTCCTTAAAAGAATACTTTGACCATTAATGTGTATCAAGAACCTTAAAAAAACACATCTTTTGATCAAATTATACTGGGAATTCCAAACCCTCTCCAGGGATGTGGATAAAGATTTATGTACCAAGATAAGGCAACTAAAGGGGTAATAGTCAACTAATAACATATCCATATAAAGGAATATTATGCAGACACAAATGACATTCAAGTCAGGTAAGGATTTCTGCATGTAAATCAGTATAGCCTTTTGGAAAATAAGTACTACTTAGCAAAATTTTACAGCTCCACTTCTGGGAATCTAGTAAACTGAAATAGACAAACTGCACAATCAAAATATGGTTAAAAGATGTATAATGTAGACTTCATAAAACGGTAACAATTTAAATGTAATGGGGATTATGATAAATAGATATTACAGGGATAACAAATAAATGCCCCAAGGTAAACTTTCAGTAACATTTTTAAAAAGCATTAAATGCTAAGTCACTTTTTAAAAAGGAACCTGTATGGATTTCTTTAAAACCTGTATAATTTTAAAAATTTAAAATAAATACTCCCAGAAATTTTCAATGTGAAAATGTTCAGTAATCTTGCATGAAAAAAACTGAGCTTGATAAATGCTCAATCTCTGCATATTATCAAGATATGTATGTATTAACAGCAAAGGGGAAAAAGGAAACCTACACCATCTTTGTTACTGGAGTAACAGTAATGTATCACTTTTTTTAAGGAGGAGCGGGGAAGAGAGATCTGTTCCAATACAAGAGCAGTGAATAATCAATCACAGCCAAGGAGGCTACAGGCTACACCTTAGCCCCCACCCGTCTTTGCAATGCTCACAAACTTAACATTTTCTTAAATGGTTGAAAATACTTTGTGGCCTGTGAAAAAGTTTTATAGCACAGCACTTCCAGCCATTTAAAATTGTCTATGGATGCGTTCTCACCAACAAGTGCAGAGGTGAGTAATAGCACGGACAACAGAGCCCCAAATATTTTGTTTTGGGGGAGGGGGACCAGTTTAAGACTTTCACCCTATTCATTCCCTAGGCTACTCACAAACCAACCACCCAGTTCAAATCTAGTGCAACCAACCTACCTTATCTAAAATGTTTTTTTTTTTTTTAAGATTTTTATTTATTTGTCAGAGACAGGGAGAGAGTGAGCGAGGACAGGCAGACAGAGAGGCAGACAGAGGCAGAGGGAGAAGCAGGCTCCTGCCGAGCAAGGAGCCCGATGTGGGACTCGATCCCAGGACCCTGGGATCATGACCTGAGCCGAAGGCAGCTGCTTAACCAACTGAGCCACCCAGGTGTCCCTCTAAAATGCTTTTGACAAGTCTTTCAACTTGCTAGATTATACTGAAATTTAATTGGGATTTACTAACTTAGATCATAGAACTATTTCAAAAGAGTCATGGTGGGTGAGAATGGATCAGATGTAAAAAGGAAGCCTGCTAGGTACTCTCTACAAAGGTGGTGAGGTTACTAGTCTAAGACCTGTTTTGTCCCACAAATAACATTAGAAGGAAAATGGTAAAAAGCTCCTTAATGAGCAATACAAAATGTATTTTTAAATGATATTTCAGTTGTGACTCTGCTAGGAGACACAGTAAGCAAGGGTGAAAAATACTCTGGCAATTATTCTGCTTCTACAACCAAGTCAGAAACTGAAACAATTACATCAAGTCAGTAGAGGCTTGGCTGTGTACCAAGTCTCCATTCCCACAACTGAAATGCCACACCAACAGGCACAGATGAAATGAGACCAAATGAAAGATGTCCAGATGTAACTGGGGAGAAAAAGGAGTACTGGAACTCTTCATGTGGAGTTTCATACTCAAAAGGAAACTGTGGCCCAAATCCTAGTTTTGCAGCCAATGGGAACTTACCCAATTTGTAACAAAGCTGTAGCAAAGCTAACCCTTGAAACAAATCCTCCCAATTTCCAACATCAATGAGAAATGGAAATTAACACAGGGGCATATAGTTAAGGAAACAAAAGTATCACCAGGCTGGGTGGAAGATTACAGATTTTTATTCTTTATATTTCTTTTAAGTTAATACATTCAACATGTTTTGCTTTTGTGATCATTAAATCATTTAAAAAATAAACCCCTGATATAATTCCTTAAACTAAGCAGCATGCTAAATGAAATGTTACCCCCCCAGCCCAAAAATACATTATTCCAATGAGATAATTACATTTTTCTTAAATCAACTGATAAATTAGCTGCCATGAATAATGGCATTTTATTTAATTTAATTACTTGGGTTTTGGCCAGCTTTTCCAGATAAGGTTACCTTTTTAAAACCTTTGCAACTAACAAAATGTGATATGGCTAGAAGAGCTTAAAAAAAAATCCTGAATTGCCAAATAGAAAAATAAAGACAATTTCTATCATTCCTAGGACACCAACAGTTCTATCTCACTAACGTTGTGTTTATGGTGTCTTGCAGGATACTGGATTTCTTCCCGTACCCTCTCTGAACAGTGCTAAACCACAGCACCTGTGGCTTGTTCAAATACCAGTTCGCATTTTAAGCTTATTCTTAAATGCTTCTGAAATTTTGTATTTAAGTATATTCTTGGTCTAGAGCAGGGTTTAAGTTCTACACACTGCGGAGCCAAGATTTTATTAGGCATGACCAAGAATAACTAGTGTGTAAAAAAAAATCAAAACAAAGTAGACTGCAACAAAACAGAAAATCAAATCAAATAAAGCCCCAATCAATGCCTCTGGATTTCAGAAAAGCTCCTAAAGGGGGCAGAACAGATTTTCAAGAAGCCACTTACATACTCAGATTTTTTGCCTCTCCCCCAGGGCTTTGTACATGGTATTCCTCCAGCTTGGAGATGTTCATCTGGCTGGAACTCAGGAGAGCAGCCCTTTCCAAGTATTCCTTCCCTTCTCCATACAGAGCGGCAACTGCGGTTCTCGGTGCCCCTCCCCCATAAGAAGGTCCACAGGAAAAGCCGCATGCCAATCTCATTCACTTAATCATCCACAAGTGGTACAGTGCTGCGTACATAAAATACTTCTGTCGAATTCACTGTTCCCTTAAGCTTAGGAGTTAAAAATCAAAGGCTAGAGAGAGAGGACTACATAAAGGAGCAAGCAGGCTGGAGGGTCCGGGACTCACAGCCCACTGCGGAGTCTCTGAAGGAGGAGAGAGGGATGCGCGGCTCCGGAGGCGGCTACTCCACTCCTCCCAGAAGGTGCTCTGCACGAAGGCAGGCTGCACTTGCCTGATCTTCATACCATTCATGTTACCAGAATCGGAGATTTTTTTTTTTCATGTGAATTTCCTGATTTTTAAAAGTGCTGGCACGGAATTCAAAATATTTTAACCAACCACACACTGTGCGGGGCCAAGGAAAAGAGGCCTGAAAGCCAGAGGTGGCTGACAAGTTTTTGCAATCTACCTGGCCTCTCCCAGAGCCCCTTTTAATCCTAAACAAATTCAATCAACAGACTGACTCCTTTCATTCCACTGGTTGAGAAAGAGTCTTAATGAAACAATGGGGGCTCTTAACAAATTACAAAGGAAAAAATGCCATGAAGTCGGGAATTCATATATTTGAAACAAAAACAGTGTATTATTCCATTTTAGTACTTCTGCAACTCAGATCAGTAGTAGACATGAGTCCCATTCTAGACATATTCTTGTGGTACAATGGATTTAAATCTGGAATTTTAGAACTTACAAATCACTATGTGATACTAGCTACCATCATGAGTAGTGCCACCACCTACACTAAATAAAGCTCACTGCTTGAGTGTTCATTTTGGCCCCAGAATGTGATTCTGTTTCCTTAGTTGCAAAACACCCTCTACAGCACAAGAATTGTTATAAATGTCAACCCCTCTTCAAGAGCTTAAATTTACAACGTTAAGGTTATGAACAATTTTATTCTGAATTAAACTAACATTTGTTTCCAAGCAATGCATTTATTTGGAAGGATACCAGTTACCAGTCATCAAAAACTTTCATATGTTGAAAATGTAATTTTAATAGATAATTCTTCATCTTACATAGGAGCACAATAAAATACACCACATTCTGAAGAAACTCCAGAAGTTATGAGAATCAAAAGTGGGGGAAATTCAGATGGGCTACAATATCCATTACCTTAAATTGCAAGAGACAAAGGTTCCAACCCAGGGGGTGAGGAGGGTGTGGGGAGGGGGTTAACATTTACATACTTGGGACTGGCTATACTGATGACTTACAAAGAACAAGGATGGGGAATTTGATGCGGAGAAGGGTGGGAAAGAACAGTTTTTTGAGGGGAGGAACTCTGTCAATGCAGAAGAAAATTACTGAAGAGCAAACAATAGGAGCTCCCATAGCAAATCCTGAAGGATGAAAGAATCATTAACTGAGGATCTGATACTCAAAGGAAGAAACCTTTCAGATGACACTTATGCAAGCTGGTTGCTTGAGATCTGCTCATCAGGTCTATAAGGAAGACTCATAAATGCTTTAGCAACCCCAAACAATTATCAGATTGGTGTTTCCTAACAGCACACACCAGTGGTTACACGTGGTTTCCAGACAAGAACTAAGAAAAGGGTCATATCCCAAATGCCAGATACAAACAAATGTGGCACAACATGTGAGTCCTACACAAAGTCAGTCACAATGCTGCTTTGCTGTGACTCTCCTGTACATGGCAAGACACCAATGATCATCTACCTAATCAGACAACACCAACACATTTATTCAAATTTCTAGGAGGTTAAAAAAAAAAAAAAAAAAAAAAAAACAATGCTTTATGCATGCTCAGGGCCAGCTTATAAATACTCCATTCAGTGGTATCTTAACACAAGTTTGCATCAGTGAAAAGAAACTGGCAAAATCCACCTCTTGCCAGATCAACTTGTCAGATGGTGAAGACCAAAAGAGAATGTTCCATCAGTTTTAATTTTTAAATACGATTGTCACATTGGGAAAATGAAATAAACACAGTAAAATAAACTGTACAAAGGCAAAGTAGAATAACAAAAAATATTTTACTAAAACATAAGATTTACAGAAGTTTCCAGACAAGCCATACAAAATGGTCACAAGCTTTTTCTTGAAGGAAGGATTCTACACTTGACAGCAAAGTCACAATGTTATTAGTGAGGGCTGTGATGTTTGTTTAATGTTCCCATTTTGGTTCAAACAATCAAGCTTGTCCATCTACAGTGTCTAAATAAAGTTAGACTTGGCTAGAGAGCATATTCTAAAGAACTGGTTAGCTGCTTTTAACCAATGCAATTAGATCACCATAAAAAGGGGGAAAGGAGCCCATAAAATTAAAATAAAACTACCTCTCCCCCTCAAAAAAGTAATAAAGAAAAACACCCAAACCCCTGCAGCTAACCCTGACAACTACCTTCATTCACAGTGCTTAACCATGATGGGGGAAATGAATAAAAGCAGAGAAGGGCCGCTGCTTTTAAACGTTTCACAATAATCCAGATGGTACTTCTAGCCTCTGCTCATGCTTTACAACAGTGAATCAGGACAAGACATAGATTTGCTAATGTGCATTTAATCACCAAAGGACTGAAGATGTCTGGGCTTTTATTCTGTAATATTTCTAAGACTGTGTCCATTAAATGCAAACAAAAAAGGAAGAAGTCTTGGCAGAACAGGATAAGTGATGCACACTTGATGATCAGATCGATTTTAAATATTATTCATGGCATATAGCCTAGTCCATGCTCTAGCTGTAGACAAAAACAAACGTGCAATTATTATTTTACTTAGTTCAATATGTTACTTTCCAAACTCTATAAACATAAAGCAGTATTATGTTGAATGCATGCTATTTTCTATCATCTGGATCAGACAGAAAGACTGTGTGTATATCTAATTACCAAAACACTACAACTAAATCCAGAAATTCTACAAAATTCAGCAGGATGGAAAGAGTTGTCTCCTTCATTTCTAGATATGCTCTCCACTAATTTTGTTAAAATCTGTAACAGGAAGAAGCTTACTGATTTTCAAACTCCCTAGCTATAAACTGGCGTAGTTTTACTGATCAGATGAATTACAAAAGCAGCTCAAAACGTTTCAAAAGTTTTCTAGCATCTTCATGTACTGCTAGGTGAATGGTACACAAGGAGTATTTGATAAACCAATTATAGGCTGTCTTTACATTTGGGATCATGCAGCAGGCCCTAAGACAGAGTTTAAACATCTGCTGTTGAGAGGTGTTTACATAGTACAAACAGGATATGACTTATTCCTCTTAATGTATCTTTTCCTTTTTGTTAAGACTCGAAAAGAAGTTTTTATAACGGTAGTATATATTGTTTGAAAAAGTGGAGTGGTGTGAAGGAGAGTGGGTATTAAATACCTGTTTCTATGGCTTGGGCCTCGTTGGTCTTCCACTGCTCTGCTACATCGTTTGCTAACGGATCATCCGGATTGGGAGCACTTAACAAAGCCTGGATCGATAGCAGAACTGTGCGGATCTGCAGTGCTGGGGACCACTTATCTATGAAGGCAACAGGCCCAGAATGATCAAGCATGAAACAAAAGCCCCAGAACTACTGCATGGCATTCCCACAGACCTTTGTGGTCTTTATATAAGGCAATGTTCAGATTCTCAAAACAGAATGCTTAAGAGAAAAAGGAGAAATCTTAATAGCATATATTAATAAAGGTAACACTTACCTTTCAAAATATCTAAACATATTCTTCCCAACTTGTCTACATTAGGATGATAAATTTTGGTCATGAAACGTACTTTAGGGGCTGCCATCGGGTATTCTTCTGGTAGGAATAGTTCAAGCTTAAAAGTCCCTCCCTCAAAGGGGGAATCCTGAGGGCCAGCAATGACCACATGAAAATAACGGGCGTTGCTCTCATCTGGTTCTGCTTTAATGCCAGGAACTGGTTCTGCCAGCAAACGCTGGGTTTCCTACAACAGAAAAACATGACACATTTATGAAACAAATGTCACTTTGCTAAACACCAAATTAAAAATTAAGAAGTTCGTTTCTTGTGGGGCACCTGGGTGGCTCAGTGGGTTAAAGCCTCTGCCTTTGGCTCAGGTCATGATCCCAGGGTCCTGGGATGGAGCGGGCTTTCTGGGCTTTCTGCTTGGCAGGGAGCCTGCTTCCTCCTCTCTCTCTCCCTGCCTGCCTCTCTGCCTACTTGTGATCTCTATCTGTCAAATAAAATAAATAAAATCTTTAAAAAAAAAAAAAAGAAAGAAAGAAAAAAGAAGTTCGTCTCTTGTGACTGGACACAACAGAATTTCTCCACTCTCCCGAAGGGTTTATATTTATTTTTTTAAACTCGAAGTTCAAAGAAAACACTATTTAAATAATCCCAATCACCTGAATACAACTGCAAGTGAAGAGTAATGACATTTGCAGCTGCAAATGTCTGAGCCTATGCTGGTAATAAAAATTAGGATAATGAAACTGATTTTATACTAAGGAGAGAAGTGAGTGGAGTGGAAGAGAGGAGGCAAGAGAGAAGAGAAAAAAGAGAGGAGAAAAAAGAAAATAACACTGGGATTTTCACACAGGTAAAGGCCACTTACACTGTTTAAACTCTACCAAAACCTTTAAAAAGTAAAATTTAGGGCACCTGACTGGCTCAGTCAGTACATGAACTCTTGGTCTTGGTGTTGAGTTCCAGCTCCATGCTGGGTGTGGAGATTACTTAAAAATAAAATCTCCTAGAGAGCGCCTGGGTGGCTCAGTGGATTAAAGCCTCTGCCTTGGGTGCAGGTCATGATCCCAGGGTCCTGGGATCAAGACCCGCATCTGGCTCTCTACTCAGTGGGGAGCCTGTTTCCTCCAATCTCTCTTTCTGTTTGCCTGTCTACTTGTGGTCTCTGTCAAATAAATAAATAAAAATCTTTAAAAAAAAAAAAAAACTAATAAAAAATAATAAAATCTCTTAATTTTTTTAAAAGTAAAATGAGTTCTAAAAGTCACTGAAAAATCTTCCCTCTAAAAAACAGAAGGGAATGTAGGAGGGCCAAGTGCCTAGGCACCTAGACAGGGCTAGAGAATATATACAACCTTGACACTGAACCCTTATGCTGCTCCCCAACAATCATTAGTTCTCTTTCCCATCTTTCTCCCTCTCTCCTAAATATCTAGAACACTCTTCTCTCTCTTCAAACCTCCAGTATCTCTATCCTCACCCTCATTTTTGGCTGACGACTCTCCTGTCTATGTCACAAGAAAACAGATACTTCTTAAAGTTTGCACACCCACCTTCAACTGTGTGCCCATATGCTTTGTCTGTCCTCTTGTCACTGTGGATAAAAAGGCTGTCACTCTTGGCTAAAACTGACCTCTCCTCTAAAGCATTAAATCTTCTCTCCTTTCCACTTATTCAAGGACATTGCCGTAGGATCTCTTTCTTCTCCTGAACCAGCAGCCCCCCCCCTCCATTGGCTCTTTCCCCAAACTGTACAAACTTGCTGTAATTTTCCCAGTAAGAGGAGAAAATAACCTTGACCTAACTCTCCCACCACCTCCTCACCAGCTAATGCACCACTGCTTAGCTGCTTTTTCAAAGTTCTCTGTATCTGATTGTTTCCAATTTTCCTCCTCCCCTCCTATCTTGAACACAACTCTCCAATCAGGGTCTAGCCACTAACATGCCTGTTGAGGTCACCAGTGATTCCCACACAGTTCAATCAAATGGCCAATGCTTAATCTTCATCTTACTTGGCCTAAATGTAACATCTTACCCAGCTGCTCTGCCCTCCTCCTTGCCAAACATCACCCAGCTTCCTACAGCCGAGCTCTCCGGATTCTCTTCCTACTTGTCTAGCTGCAACCTCCTTGCTGGTTCCTTCCCTGACTCCCCAACACAGAAGTGCACCAGGGCTCTGTCCTAAGGCTTCTTTGACATACTTCTATAGTGATCCCATGTTGTCCAATGAATCTAAATACTAAATACACCCTGTATACGATGTCTCCCTAAACTCATATTCAGCACAGATCTCTCCCCTGGATTACACCTCTTCTATCCATAACAATTTGTTCAACAGCTCCTCTTGTGTGTCTTAATGAGCATCCCAACTTAGCATGACTTTCCCCACCTCCAATATGCTCTTCCCACAAAGCCATCTTCACTTTAGTTAACCATCCATCCACCCTTCCAACTGATCAAATCTTTCCCTTCATCTCTACCATATCTAAACTGATTGGCATATTTTGTTCCCTTGAATTTCGAAATCTACTGGACTGCTTCTTACTGCCCTGCAGCTACACTTCTGATCCAAGCCACCATCAGCTCTCGGCTGGCACACTGTAATAGCCAAGTTTTGTTTTTCCTGCTTCTGACCTTGTTCCCCACTCGCTCCTGGGTCTGTGTTCCATGGACCCCCCGCCAAGAAGAGGTTTTATATGATCCCCTTACTCTGGCTACGCTTAACTCATCTTCAGCTGTGTTTCCCCCAATACTCTTACCTGGCACTTTGCCCCAGCAAGATTAGCGGCTTTCTAATTTTCCAACCTGCTGGACATACTCCTCCCTCAAAAGCTTTGCCCTTGCTTTTTTTTTCCCCTGAAATTTTTACGTGGTTTGCTCCCTGAGAGCTCCTAAGATCTCCATTCAAATGTGTTTTCTTGGGTAAGGCCTCCATAATTGAAATTGCAAAAGCCCGTTCCACCTAATCCCACACCCTCCCTATCCCTGTTGCCCGATATCTCCAGAGCTCTACTAACACATTACATATCTCACTTATTTTGTTCAGAATGGAAGCGCCATAAAAGGAGATTTGTGCCTGTTTTATTTACTGCTATATCCTCAGCATTTGGAACAGTGCCCAGCACCACAGATGTTCAATAAATACTTGCTGAATTATGAATCTATTTGATGTTACAAAGAACAAAGAATAAACTATCAGAACTGCATCTTCAACATTAAAGCAGTGTTATTCAAAGCAGGATATGCACATCACAGGAGGATAACAAAAGGATCCATTCACGCATGGGAAAAAATAACCTAACTTTATAAACTTACTTATTTATAAACTTACTTTTTTAGCCAAAAATCGTTAACACTCAATAAAAGAAACTGGCAATTCCATGTGTAATTTTATATGTTAGCAATATATATTCAACATTTTGAATAGGCATGTGCAGTTGAAGTTTTAGAACACTGCTATATCTGAAGTGTTAGATATGAAAAACAATGAGAATACTGTATTTACGCCACCTTCACTTATGAAAAATCCTACACCTTACACCATTTCATTCTACAGCCTACAGGGTACATACTTAAAGAGATTTCCCTGTCTTATACTGAAATAATCATAAGATGCAGATAAAAAATTAAACCCTTTTCCAAACTGTGTTAAACCCATAGCCATTTAAAGCAATGCCTTTGGTACTTTAATTAACTAGAGACTGGGTTTTTTTGCTTTGTTTTAATCATAGCAGTGCAAGGGAAATGAGAACTGAAATGCTGTGAACTACTTTTAGCAAAATATTCTTTGGGTTCAAAGTAAAACATTTTCACTGCATAAAAAATCTCAGAGGGGCACCTGGGTGGCTCAGTTGATTGTCTGCCTTCAGCTCTAGCCGGGCACTGGGCTCCCTGCTTAGTGGGGAGTCTGCTTCTCCCTCCCTCTCTGCCCCTCCTCGCCCCAGCTTGTGCATGCACTCTCTCTTCCTCTCTCAAGTAAAAACAAATCTAAAAAGAAACAAACAAAAAAAAAAAACCTCAAGAGGCAATAATGAAGCCTCCCACTGTAGGAAGTCCACCAACATGGAATTAGAACAAAAGAGGCAGGTCTTCATTTTTAGCAAAAAAATAAAAATAAAATAAAATAAAGATACTAAGGATCAGGATCAACAGTAAGAGTAAAGAAATGAGAAAAAAACTAGATGATAAAATTCCTTGAATTCTGACCCTCACTTCGACCATCCTTTTGTTTTGCCCCAGGTCTTCCTATTTTTAGAAATCCAGAAGTTGGAAGATTGGGGGAAAAAGAAAAGGCTGGGGTCTAAGGGCCCCCAAATCCCACTCCCTGATTACACAAAGTAGTAGAAGCTCTATTCTAGGCTATAAAACGCTGCCAGAAGGGCCTCCAAGATCATATCCCAAAATAGTCTCAAAATCACACTTAGAACACATTGTCAGATTCATCATTCCTTCCTCATCCTCAGTTCCTCCTCAAAATAAGACTCTTTCTAAAGAATGTACATATTAAACATACCACATGGCCTGACCAATTAAATTTAATCAGAACACATTCTAGCATAATCCTTTACGTATGGAAAACATTTTGAAAGTTTTTATATGCTCTCAAGTTCTCATGGATTTTGATATAATGAAGAGATGCATAATTATTTGACTACATGGGACTGATTTCCCAACAAACCCACAGCATAAATTATGGGAGGAAAAAAGAATAAAATCCAAACCAAATGGAACAAGTCTCACCCACAGAACTTAGAGTCCATTTTTTTTCCCAAAAAAGGCAAAAGTGGGTCAGAAATAAAATCCTTCCTGCTAGTACTCACACATGGGTAACTATGAAACACATTCTAGTTTTATATTATTCTTTGGTAAAAAGACGGTGAAGTACAGTATGATTTCTTCAAGTCTAGAAATAACAGGTTCAAATTCCTTCTGCATTGCTTATGTAACTATTACTTTTGAGCAAATAATCTGCACTGCTCTGAGTCTCAGCTGACTTATCTATATCATAATTAAGATGACCTCTCTTGTAGAGTTGCTATGAAGATCAAAAGAGGAATACTGCAGAAAGACTTAACAGATGAGATCACATAGGAAGGTCATAGCCATACACAACTCAAAAAGAATTAAGAACAAAGCACAGTAACAAATCTTAAGATTTATTAAACAACAGTACTTGTTTATTTATTTTTTTAAGATTTTATTTATTGGGGCCCCTGGGTGGCTCAGTGGGTTACTCTGCCTTCAGCTCAGGTCATAATCTCAGGGTCCTGGGATCGAGCCCCACATCGGAATCTCTGCTCAGCAAGGAGCCTGCTTCCCCCTCTAAATCTTTGGTGGGGGAGGTTTTATTTATTTATTTGACGGAGAGAGAGAGATCACAAGTAGGCAGAGAGGCAGGCAGAAGGTGGGGGGAGGAAGCAGGCTCCCTGCTGAGCAGAGAGCCTGATGCAGTGCTTGATCCCAAGACCCTGAGATCATGGCCAAGGCCAGAGGATTATTAACACACTGAGCCACCCAGGTGCCCCCAGTACTTGTTTTTAAAGAAAACAGAATAACCATTAGTTGCATTATAATCCTACTTGTTTAAAAGCTAATCCTTGGACCCAATCCCAGGCAGAACTGAGTTTAGGCCATACAGAACAAAAAGTATTATAGACTATTTAGGGAATTAGTTACTAAAAAACAGAAAAGGAAGTACATAAAAATAGAGTATAAATTTAAGTGGCAGGAAGATGAAGTCTCAAGGAAACTATCTTACAGAGTATACCTTAAAAAGGAATTAAGTATCAAACTGATCTGGTCATCAATAGATCTACTGGGACTTGAAGAGCAAATTTTAGGATTATACTACAGTAAACTGCAACACTTGACAGTCTGTCAACTAAATTCCATTATCTAGGTCTTGTCCCTCTGTAAAGATCAATAACAACTTGTGCTCACTATCAAGAAATGTTAAGGTCTATTATACATCTATTTAAGGCAGTGAATGAGGTATGTACAGTAAAATTTTAGATAATAAACAGTATTCTTAGAAAAAAAGTGGCAGGGATGCCTGGTGGCTCAGTCAATTAAGTGTGTTGATTCTGGTTCAGGTCATGATCTCAGGGTCCTGAGATCTAGCTCCAGGTCCAGCTTCATGCTCAGCAGGGACTCGGCTTGAGATTCACTCACCCCTTTGCCCCTCCCCCCCCCAAGGAAGGAAGGAAGAAAGAGGGAAGAAGGGAGGGAAAAAGTGGCAATCTGCATATGAGAAAAGTTGCTCCATTTAATAACTTTCTATACACACCTCCAACTTTCTATATACTTCACATTACATTATATACATATATACATGATTACACTACATACATTATATACTTTACATTAATATACTAGGTATATATAGTTGGAGGTGTACATAGAAAGATATTAATGTAAAGTATATAATGTATGTAGTATAATATATATATACATATATATGTATGTGTATACGTGTATATCTATATACTACCTCCAACATATACCTACAGCCATTAAGTTTTTTTTCCTATTTTGAATATCCTCTGGTGGCACCTGGATGGCACAGTCAGCTAAGCACCCGACTTTTGGTTTCAGCTCAGGTCACGATCCAGGGTCCTGATATTGAGCCCTGCTTCTCACTCAGCACAGAGTCTGCTTAAGACTCATTTTCCCTCTCCCTTTGCCCCTTACCAGGACCTCTCTCACTCTCTAAAATTAAAAAAGAATTATTCTCTGAAACACAAAGATGTTTACTAATGTATTACTAATAATGTCAATTGTGGATCTTTAGATCATCTCACCCAAGAGCCATCTGATTACACTCGGTTAACACCATCAATTCTGTTACCACACTAGTCTTATCAAACTGAGAGGTGCCTCAATGATGTCTGCTCTGTGTACTCCAGCCTCTTTAACCACATCTACAAGCAATTTAAAAATATTACCAAGCAGGGGCTCCTTTGTCTGGGATTACTGATAAAGCAAAAGCCTATTTTTCAATTGTAAACTACTTCAAGGGCATCTACAATTTCACCATCTAAGATAAGTGGGAATTTTTTTAAAAACATTACCAACATTTTGAGTGTCATGTCCCTAACATTTTATCCATGAGGCTTGTCGTTTTTACTACACAATTTTGGTCTGTGAACACAATGAATTTTAGGAACGCATAGATCTCATCATTATAGTAGAACTGACCTGTATTTATTCTGGCTGGGATTAGAAACAGAGCCAAAATTGTGCTCAATTTAACTACTGCACCACTTCCTTACAAATCATTAGGGTGAGCTAGAGGTGCATACAGCATGATAAAAATGGTTGATGAATGCTTTCTCTACAGCAGTGCTGCCCAACAGAAATATAAGCTGCAAATATAATACTAAATTTTCCACTAGCCACATTAAAAAGTAAAAAGCAGTTAAAATTAGTATTGTATTTAACAGTATATTCAAACAGTATCATTTCAACATGTAATCAACATAGAAGTTATTAATATAACCTTTATTCATACAAAGTCTTCAAAATCCAGTAATTTATACTTATATACTTACAACACATATCAATTCAAACTAGTCACACTGCAACTGCTCAATAGCCACATGGGGCTAAGCAGCTACCATACAGGACAGTGAAACACAGGACAATACTGTTATAATGTTACTTACACATTACCAATATAATTTACTTTATATAGTGAGTAAAAACTGGTAGAGAAACTTTAAAGTATCACTTTTTTCCCCTCAAAAGTTCTATGCAACAGTAATGTCAGAATATCTGAATCACTAGGATTAGGAATGTTGCTGTTAACGTTTGGTACAGTCACAAGCCTGTGCTCGAAAATAATGACTCGTAGCCATTTCAAAAAAACACAGCATGGACAAAAATTAACTGAAACAAGGCAACTGCATGAAAAAATAAGGGTTAATCCCTCAGAGATCATTTTAATTTTTACAGTCCACACTACCCCCTAGTGGATAAAAGACATAACTTACTCATTTGAACCCCTTTTTCCTCCTCAAATAGGGGATCAACTATTTTACTCTAATTCACTAAGTTTTTAAAAAATGTTTACCCTAAAGTCAGAGGAGACTAACAATTCTCAAGGCACACTCTCCACCTTCCATTTTTCCCTCTACTCCCACACACATAAACCTCACATTTTCCTTTGCTGAAAATAAGAAAAAATGGAAGAAGCCCTTTCAAAGGCTCTAGGCAGGGGCGCCTGGGTGGCTCAGTGGGTTAAAGCCTCTGCCTTCGGCTCAGGTCATGATCCCAGGGTCCTGGGATCGAGCCCCACATCGGGCTCTCTGCTTGGCAGAGAGCCTGCTTCTTCCTCTCTCTCTCTCTGCCTGCCTCTCTGCCTACTTGTAATCTCTGCCTGTCAAATAAATAAATAAATAATCTTTTAAAAAAAAAAAAAAGGCTCTAGGCACCAAGGACTAAATCTTAAGATCTTAGACCAAGGTATCCCTGTGATGAAAAGCTTTATTTCTAGTGGACCAATAAGTAGTAAGAAAGTACAGCTGGCCCATGAACATACAGGTTAGGCGAACCAACCCCCGCCCCCCGCACAGGTGAAAATCCACATACAAATACTGACCCCCCAGAATTTAACTACTAAGAGTCTACTGTTGACCAAACACCTTACCTTTAAGTCAATTAGTACATACTGTATGTATGTATTATACACTGTATTCCTGTAATAAAGTAAGCTAGAGAAAAGACCATGTTAACAAAATGAGGGGCACCTAGGTAGCTCAGTCAGTTAAGCATCTGCCTTCAGCTCAGGGTCATGATCTCCCCATCTTGGGAATGAGCCCCATGTCTGGCTCCCTGCTCAGCAGGGAGTGCTTCTCACTCTCCCTCTGCCCCTGCTTGCACATGCTCGCTCTCTCTCTCTCTCTCAAATAAATAAATAAATAAATAAATAAATAAATTTTTTAAAAAAGAATCACAAGGAAGAGAAAATGTATTTAATAGTTCTATACTGCATTTTAAAAGATTTTATTTATTTATCTGACAGAGAGATCATAAGCAGGCAGAGAGGCAGGCAGAGAGAGAGAAGAAAGCAGGCTCCCTGCTGAGCAGAGAGCCTGATGAGGGGCTCGATCCCAGGACCCTAAGATCATGATCTGAGCCTAAGGCAGGCACTTAACTCACTGAGCCACCCATGCGCTCCAGTTCTGCATTGCATTTATCAAAACTAAAAAATCCACGTACAAGTGGACTCACATATAAACACACCAGTGAGCACAGTTCAAACCCATGTTCTTCAAGGGTCAGCTGTACGCTGTATTCCATTTTGTAGTAATATCCAAGAGATGGAATGGAATAACCTAGTCTAGAACTCTCTGTTTTTTTTCTCTCAAACCAAGACCAAATCAGTACCTCCGTTAAGTTCAGTGAAAAGGAAGAGAGACCTGGAAGCCAGGGAAGGACTTCTGAAAAGCTAAGTATCTTCAACTGATTTGTTTCTCAGGTCTGAATTAGTCTGGAGTTTAGACCTTAACACCACCCCTCTTACTACAGCTGGGACAATAATTATTTGAAGATGAGAACCCCAACTAGCAAATGGTGGTGGTGAAGTGCTAAATACATGCTTGCTCAATGAATGAATAAATGCATGTGTGCTTAGGCACCACACAGTGCCGATAAGAAGAATTACTATACTTAACTATTAGTAGAGGGTAACTTCTATCCCAGGAATGGCATTTACAATTATTCCAATCACTGGCAACAGACAAAATCTGAAAATCCTACTAACAAAGTATGCCTCCAACAGGGAAAACCATTAGGCTGAATTCCTTGTCTACCACCCCCAAATTCTTTTGTTCCACTAAGCACCTCAAGTTATACTGCAGTCTGTCTCTTTTCCTGCCCCCACTAGTCTGTAAATTCCCTAAAGGCAGGGACTCTATGCGATTATTAAGCACTACACCCAGATGGGCAGAAAAGCAATAAAAAAAATCAAGTAACAATAACTGTGCCAAACAGTGATTTAAGTGCTCTACATGTATTATTAACTCAATCTTCATACCCATTTTACAAATGAGGGAAATGAGAAACTAAAACTAACCACTTATATTATAACCAAAGTTATAGCAAGTGGCAGAGCCAAGACTGAAATCCAGGTAACTGGGCTCTACTCAGACTGGCTTCAGAGCCTGATTTCTTAATCTCAGTGACCTATAGAAAGACAATTAACAATATGAACAGTAAATCTCAAATGTTTGTCAGGACAGTAAATAGCACAGAAGTTAAGGAAGGGCTCCTTTCAGTCCTTCATAATCACGAAAAAGTGCTTCATCAAAGAGATAAATTAATTTAAGCCATAATGTCACTTTTTTCCTTTTTTTCCTTTGGGACTGGCAACTGAAGAAGTATACAGTCTTAGTAACATAAATGAAGTAGAAAAAACTCTGCTTTATTTAATGGAAAAATCAGTATATGTCATTTTGACGAATTATCCATTATATGATAAGCCACTTTGCCTATCTCTGTTATTACATGAAACTACTATGATCTAAAATGTTGTGACTCTGAAATATGAATTTACAAACAAATGTTTATTTTGTACATGGCATTGTGGTACCAACTACTTCAAAGGAAGAATTTTTTAAAAGTCCCTTTATCCTTCAAGAATTTCACTGTGAGTATAAAATATATTTATAAAAGTCAGTTTTTGAAAGATGCATTTTCAAATACGGTATGTCAAGGTCTTAGAGAAGGTACAAGCAATTAGGGATACTAACTACAAGACCAACAGGACTACACTGGGAGTACATTATGGTCTTGCTTATTTCTAAAGACATTCCAAAAGTTTTCTCGGGAGATAACTTTACATCTCCATCTTTTTCTGTTTTTTTGAAAGACTTCTAAATACTGGCATCACTCATGAAAGTTAACATCTCCATTTTTTCTTAGATTCTGATTCCATGGATAATATAAACACTTTGTTGCCTGGACTTTCTTTAGCACCAGCTCAAAAATTTAATATATGCCTTTACTGATCTAAATAATGTAACTGTCCTTTGGTCTTAATGAATTCTGTGTCTTAGGAATTATGTCTTGGAACTCTGAATGAAGAGACTATCTAGCTTAGTAACACTTCACTGAGATTGCTGCTGTAATAAGGTCATTAAGGCACCATTAGCAAACCCATCAAAAAGCATTTTTTTAAAACCTGAATGCTTCAAATTCTGGGAAGAAGTATATAACTTAGTAGGTGAGGGAGGAAAGGTCTTCTGTATTCATCCTGAATGAAAATAGACAATTTTTTAAATGCCTGTTTCTGTATAGTGAAAAATAAAAGTATGATTGATGCCTTAGCAAAAACCAGTAAACCTGTACTTTAAAAAAAAATTCAGCATTTAAAAGTTAGAAATCATCTAGACTGTGGGTTTCTTTCTTAAAATTTCAAGTGGTTGAAGTTGGTAATTCATTTTAAGGCCTTTACATGTTAATTTAAGCCATTCATCTACACATTTGACTACAATGAAACAATAGTAAAATTCCACCATTCATTCATACCTTCTCTTCCTTAGTATAATGCTGGAATTGGGAGCTTAAGAATGTGAAAGTTTGAAGTAACTGTTGTTTGAAAACAGAAAAAGTTATCCATAGTCACACAGGATTATGTCGGTGGCATAAGAAAAATTAGGTTCATAATGGGTGTTCATCATTCCTTTAGACCACCTAACAGGCTGAACAGCGTTGATGGGGAATAATACCCCCAATCTTTATAGATCCCCACCTCCCTCAACAGAAGCTTTAGTCTTGGGAAATTTCCTAATTCCTAAGCATGTGTGAGATTTAGGTTCAGTCAAAACCTGTGCATCAAAGGTAAAATACAACAGAAGGATCCATTCTGGAGATAATAGCAGTAGTTACCTCTAGACAGCACGGAGGAGGTTCTAGTGCAGCATTCTGTACTTGGCATTAGCAGTCGAACTGCAGAGTAGGAAGCATACAATGTCAGCAGTAAAGCCTCCACCATGTTGTGATTCTGAGCCCTGTTTCCTGAATGCCTCTTTCTTTGGCACCCCTGAAGATTATGTGCGAGACTTTTAACTCAATAATACTATTTCTACTTAAACTAGCCAAAGTTGAACTCCATTGCTTGCTAAAAATACAAAGCTTAATCTAGATAGAAAAGAAAGTGAAAAAAAGGAAAGAGTTAATAGACCCGGGGTTGGGGGAAATGAAAAGGTTAAGAAGCGAAGTATCTCTTTGGGATTAAATAAGGTCAAAGGAGAGCAGGCTAACCTCACTATCAAAGAACTTCTATCTAGTTTAACTGCCTTTAAAGAGGGAGCTAACTGAAAGAGCTAACTTCTAACTAATCAGTCTGGTATACCTCCTAGGGAAAAAACCTGGAGCTAAAACATCTCTATTTAATCCCAATCTTAACTGTACCAATTTGTCATACAATCACACAAATTCACTTAACCTCCCCAACTTCTAAAATTTAGTCCCTCCAACATTTCAAAGATTCCCTCTAACACTAAAACTAATTATTTAACATTGAAATCGGTTAAGTCTTACTGTTTTATGCTCCCTTCTGCTAAAACGTCCCCTTTTATAATACTCTTGTTTTTTAAGATTTATTGTGTTTGAGAAAGAGCAGGGGGGAGGGGAAGAGGGGGAAGAGAGTCCCAAGCAGGCTGTGCTTATTAGAGCAGAGCTCCAGACACAGGGCTCAATCTCAAGACCCTGAGATCACGACGTGAGCTAAAACCAAGAGCAGTGTGCTTTAACCAGCTGCACCACCTAGGCACCCCTATAATACTCTTTAACGCTGTTATTACTGCTCACTGTTTCGCCCTATTGAGGGAAGAGGTATTATGGACTATATCCCCAGCATCTATGCCAATGCTTAATATCTAAAGAAATTTGTTGCTAATGGTACCTGCTTTTTTACCCCCAATTCTTTCCTACCTGCTCATTAACGAAAAATACCATGTTGACTTAAATAGCTATACTCCTAATAACCAAAATCTGGTTAACATCTTAGTATGTTTGTATTTATTCTGATAAATACAAAGCCCTTTTTAAAAACAGTTTAATATTTTTACAATTTTTTCAATTACTGTGTCAGTCTACCCCACTTTCCTGGTTGTTTTACATGTAAATTAATCAGTATTCCTTGCCCAACTATGGTATAAATAGGCACTTTTACTGCCCTGCAAGCTAGTGGCTTCTCTCGTACAACTACTACCATGGTATACCTTTTTTTTTTTTTTTTAAATTTTATTTATTTATTTGTCAGAGAGAGAGCGAGCGAGAGCGAGCATAGGCAGACAGAGTGGAAGGCAGTCAGAGGGAGAAGCAGGCTCCCTGCTGAGCAAGGAGCCCGATGTGGGACTCGATCCCAGGACGCTGGGATCATGACCTGAGCCGAAGGCAGCTGCTTAACCAACTGAGCCACTCAGGCGTCCTCATGGTATACCTTATAACCATGTATTACTTATCCAATCCTTGATCACTAGTTACTTCAGGTTTCAAATGTGGTAATCAAAACAAAATTTAAGCACTAAATGCCTGAGGTCTTCATTAATAAGAAAGGCCTCTGCTTATATTAACAGACAAGACAGAAGCAGAGCAGATTAAATTTTCAGTGAGGGAAACAAAAACAAGTTACAGTTAAACCAGATTTGCATTCTCAATCCAATTGTGCCACTGACATAATTCTGTCCAAAATCCAAACCACAAGAAGAAAAAATACTGCACACTAAACACTGAGACAACCTAGGAAGCAATCAGATATTAGGGATCCTGTCTCCCCCAAAATAAGTACCCTTTAACAAGGCTGCCATACTGCACCACTCCAAGAAAGGCCCATTCACATCACAGTCTATATGAATGGCACCCCCTGAAGTTGTACAGTGCAAGATCCCAAATACTTTGGATTCAAGAATAAAACTTCAGTTTAGCAGCAATACAAATCAACTTCATTATTGTTTAACTCATGGAAAACTTATATATGGTAATTCTAATAAAATCAAAACAATAATTTCAATAAAATCAGATTACTGACCCCAAACATCCCATTTTCCTGCCCACTGTTGGTAAATGGGCATCCACTATGCTTTAAAAAAAAAATCTATCCCCCATTAAAGATGGCTGTGTTTAAGGTTATCCATTTTGTGGGACTAATGCATAAATGATGAACCAAGTACACTTACACTGAGAAGGAATTCGTTTTTTCCAGATTTACAGTGAAGCAGCATCTTTGCAAAATCAGAAAACAGTAAGAACATTATAAGGCTCACTGTATTATGGTAAGCTCTATTCTCTGCACTATAACCCTCCCAACCACCTTAGAACTAGATTAGTGCATTAAACAGATGAAGTAGAGGTCAAGTGGGCTGTACAAGCTAGTACTTGGCATAGCTGCAAGTTGAGTCCAGAAAGCCAACCCCCACATTCTGTGCTCCTGCCACACAGAACTCACACAAGCTCCACATATCCAAAATCTTTTGGCTCTTCAGAATTAGGAAGTAGATCTAAGACATTTAAGATACTAAACATTATTTTGCCCACAAAGCAGCATTTCTACCATTTTGAGAAGTTGATTGTCATTTAAGAGGTAGGCAAGTGGGGCACCTGGGTGGCTCAGTGGGTTAAGCCTCTGCCTTCAGCTTGGGTCGTGGTCTCAGGGTCCTGGGATCGAGCCCCACATGGGGCTCTCTGCTCAGCAGGGAGCCTGCTTCCCCCCCCCCCTGCCTGCCTCTCTGCCTACTTGTGATCTCTCTCTGTAAAATAAATAAAATAAAATATTTAAAAAAAAAAAGAGGTAAGCAACTGAGTAAATGTTACTGGCTAAGAGTATTACTGGGCGGTAGGGGTGCACCTTCTGCAGAAAACTACCTCCCCCCTACAGTCTAACTCCCCAGCTACACTAGTCCCTATAGGTCAGGGTCCAGGTGTAGTGTTTGCAGCCTCAATACTGAGCACCACAGACTGTCACATTCCATATGGGCTTGAATGAACAGACCTAACTATTACAGAAAGAAAAATACAGAAAGGGTAAAGGGGGATTCAAGAACTTCCAAAACTGGTAGGTTCAAGGTTTTAAGGAGCCAGATAGTGGCCATAAAGGGCAAGAATATGGGGGGAAAAAAAGAAGAAGAATTTTTTTTCTTAAAGTTTTAAACCCAACATGAACTATTTCATACTTCTGCTCAAACGCTTTACCCTTGCTATTCTCCTTACAAGTTATGCACTTAAAGGACCAAATGCTAAGCACCAGAATATCACGCTTAAGTTTCTTTTGCCCCTTTAGTAGTTTTGATAATTTCTTAAGTTTAATAATGATCATTTGCTGGGGACGCCTGGGTGGCTCAGTGGTTTAAAGTTTCTGCCTTCGGCTCAGGTCATGATCCCAGGGTCCTGGGATCAGGCCCCACATCGGGCTCTCTGCTCCGCGGGGAGCCTGCTTCCTCCTCTCTCTGCCTGCATCTCTGCCTATTTGTAATCTCTCCCTCTCAAATAAATAAATAAAAATCTTAAAAAAAAAAAATAAAAAATAATGATCATTTGCTAATAAGAACTGGCTGCCATATTAAAGATTCAGTCTTCTACTTCAAGGTTTTGGAAGAATTTGAAATTAATCTCATTTTCTTGAGTACTTTCGAGATTTTTAATATTTTACACATTATCAGACTGGTTTGAAAGTTAAAATTTTTTTTTAAGATTTTATTTATTTATTTGAGAGAGAGTAGAAAAGAGAGAAAGAGAGCACAAACTGGAGGGGAGGCAGAGGGAGAGGGAGATGCAGACTCCCCAGCCAAGCAGGGAGCCCCCACGTGGGACTTGACCCCAGGGCCCTGAGATCATGACCTGAGCCAAAGACAGATGCTTAACTGACTGAGCTACCCCAGCTGTCCCGAAAGTTAAATAATCTTAAGAGATCCAGCTGGATGGAGTATATAACTCAGCAGATATTTCATTTTTCTGTAATTTTAGATGATTATTTTATCCTGTGCCACTGAACCAGACAGAGAAATGACCCACACAACTGAGATTTTAATATAACTGAAATTAAGCACAAATTTACATACTGAGGCTAACATATGAGAGAGCATCTGTGTACAACAGTACTGGGTCAAATTCAGCCTCTTCATGTGGGACAGCCAGTCTCTGCACAACATAATATAAATGCTGGACTTAGGGCCTGCTAGCAGTATGAACTAATATGATATGATGTAAAACTCTAAACAAAAATAATAAAATTTAAAAAAAAAGATTATAAAAGCTTACAAGATTATAAAATAGCAGATATAAATGATCCAATTTAGTGGTTTCCTTGAGGAAAGTGACTAGATGGTTGAGAGGTGGGAGACACTTCAGCTGAATAACTTTTTGCTGAATTCTGTAACATGTCCAAGTACCACTTACCCAAAAAAGCAAGAAAAAAATGTTTTTAAATAAAGTCACCCAAGGAAACAGAATAAGTATTGTGAAAGTAACTCTATTTTGAAAGTGACAATGTCTCATTTTCAAGACAATCCTTAAAACTCAGAATAGACAAAGACTAAAAAAAATAAATAATAATGCTATTTACTGTTACGGAGAAAACTGGCTCTCATAATCACGGTTGGTGGGATTACAAGTTAACCCAACCCTTAAAATTTCATGTCTTGGAATATATCCCAAGGAAAAACTGCGAATATGTTCAAAAGTACAGCTCCAAGAGAAAAAGATGTTGTAAAGGTAATGTGTAACAGTACAGAAAAACACCCTTCTACACAAGTGAAAACACACACTTCAAAACAGTATAAACAGTGCTGGGATGGAATATTCCAAATCTTAACAAGATGGTGGTTTCATAATTATTGTCAAAATGTAAATGATACATTTAAAATGGCTGCATTACTTGTATGTTGATTACACCTTAAAAGAGTTTATTTAAAAAGAGGGGGAAAAAAAAGCCTAGTGTAATGTCTTGAGCTTACAGAGGGCAGGAAGTGGGTCTTAATTTGTGTAGACAAGACCCCCATTCACCTGAGCTTATGACCATTAGCTGCTATACTCTCCAATAAACATCCGTAAACTTGCAAAATGCTTGCAACTACGTAGTGGACTCTTTTTTTTTGTTTGTTTTTTTAGATTTTTATTTATTTATTGAGAGAGAGGTAGTGAGAGAGAGTATGAGCGAGGAGAAATCAAAGGGAGAAGCAGACTCCCCATGGAGCTGGGAGCCTGATGCGGGACTCGATCCCAGGACTCCGGGATCTGACCTGAGCCGAAGGCAGTCGTCCAACCAACTGAGCCACCCAGGCATCCCCGTAGTGGACTCTTTATGGAAACCGCTTAAAGGGCTGAACTGTGTGTTTGGGTTAAAAGCATATACAATCCCAGAACCAGAGACAAAAAAAAACCTCAAGACATTGATAAATGGTAAAACCCTGGGAAGGACTTTTTCAGAAGCTAATGAATTAGAAAGCTAGATAAATTTAGCTAGAACTTCAAGGTGTAGGGATGACACAAGAATTAATCCTTAAAACTGACCTGGATGTTCACGTATGTTGTTTCAGTTTACCTCAGATCCACCTCTGGAAAGATAACATAAGTGGCAGAACACTTGGACTAGTGGATTAGAAGCTCACTGCAGTCAAGGGCTCTTTTACACTTACGAGCTGGTACCTGGACTCCTCAGTCTTCTGCTTAACATCAATATGCTCACGATAGGTAAATGACGGAGTTGCAACTGTAAGGTGTATCTGAGCTAAAAATTGAAAATGGGGCGCCTGGGTGGCTCAGTGGGTTAAGCCGCTGCCTTCGGCTCGGGTCATGATCTCAGGGTCCTGGGATCGAGTCCCGCATCGGGCTCTCTGCTCGGTGGGGAGCCTGCTTCCTCCTCTCTCTCTCTCTCTCTGCCTGCCTCTCTGCCTACTTGTGGTCTCTCTCTGTCAAATAAATAAATAAAATCTTTAAAAAAAAAATAAAAAATAAAAAAAAATAAAAAAAAAATAAATAAAAATTGAAAATGTTTCTTAATTTGTTCTAATAGTATATGAAGAAGTGTCCTCAGAGTTGAGGCAGTCACCAAGGATAGGGGCAAGAGTGAACCCCCAAGGTACCACTCGCCTGTATCCTCTGGCACTTTCTCTAAGCCTACTTTCTTCTCTAAAACCCTAGTTTGAATGCACACAGCTCTGGTCTGTCCTGAGATTTGAGCACTGGTTCAAAAAAAAGGGGGGGGGGGGATTCAACTCACTTAAACAAAGGCATTTATATGTTACTTACTTAAAAAAAAAAATTGTGACAAATGGTATGTATGGGGGGGGCAGTGGTTCCCTTATCCTAAGCTTAGCCAAAACAAAAATATTTTTAAAAGATCTCAAAATCCCTAATTCTGCAGGACTGAAGTCAAGCCAAACACTGCCACATCTTCAGGATTTTTTGCTCTTCCCTATCTATCATGGGCTGAGCTAAAAGGTCAGGCAGCTTTCTCTCTCTGAAACCTCTACACCAGGAAATTTGTATCTGTGTCACAAGTAAGATAATGGTTTCTCACTTATCCTTCTATACTTTGTAATTCCGGAGGTGGGACTCTGCAAACCACACTGCTGCTCTGCCACAGACTGAGCACTAAACTCTGCAGATGAGAAGTGCTGAAGGGGAACTACAAGATAGAACTTGCCTCTTCGAGGTTTCTGTGAGCATCACCCAACAGCCTGCAGCACATTCACTGAGTCTGCAGTTTACCCCACCGGACAGCACCAGCTTAATCGCCATGTGTGCCTGCAGAGAGGGTGGGACTCCCTTTAGAGTTCTGCATCCCAGATAGGGCTCTGCATCCCAAGTTCCTCAATTTTAATAACCTCTATCTTTTCTTGGTTTTCTTCCCAAACCTGGAAATGGTAGCTGCTTCCTATTCTACCTCCACAATACTTTAAAGCTCTCTTTTCACCCTTTCAGTCACCCACGGAACAACTTTATACATGTGACAGCTCCCAAATGTTCACAGAATTGCCACGGTAAGGATAAGCCTAGGTGCTACTAATACTAGTACCAGAACCTAGTGCTACCCCAAACCTCACTGCCCTTCACTCTGCAAAGGATAAAAGGACAGCTGGGAAGTAGAAGGGCAGTTATGCCAGTTAAGGAAATGCCAAACCCAGAAGGTGCCCATGCAAGCACCTCAGGTCCCTAGATGTCTGGGAATCTTTCCACTTGAACAAGTAGAAGGCACAATGCCCACATCTAGCAACTAAAATCAAATAATCAAATTCAGGATTCAAAGGGTGGCTTACACAAAAGCAGTAATTCAAAAAGATATATACATCCCTATGTTCACTGCAGCATTAAATAAAATAGCCAAGATATAAAAGCAACCCAAGTGTCCATCAACAGATGAATGGATAGAGGATATGGCATGTGTCTGTGTGTGTGTATGTACTGGAATATTACTCAGTTACAAAAAAAGGTGAGATCCTGCCATTTGAGACAACATGGATCAACCTAAAGGGCATAATGTTAAGTGAAATCAGACAAAGACAAATACCATATAATTTCACTCGTGTGGAATTTAAAAAGCAAAACAAAAAGCAGAAACAGACCCATAAATACAGAGAATAAAATGATGGCTGCCAGAGGGGATGAGAAAAATGGGTGAAGAGGAATGGGAAATACAGGCTTCCAGTTACGGAATGAGTCAGTCACGGGAATAAAAGGTACAGCATAGCGAACATAGTCAACAGTACTATAATAATGCTAGCACTTGTGAGCATTGCATAAGCTATAAACCTGTCCAATTCACTATGTTGTAACATCTGAAACTAATACAACACACTGTCAAAAATACTTCCATTTTTTTTAAAAAGTAGTTTTACTGGTATTCATAATGTTTCACAGGTATCAAGACCAATACTATACCAACTAAGATCCACTCTTCCTCACTTTACAATGCAGCAGACTACAGCTAGATGCTCTTCAGAGAACTATTTGATAATATGCTCACATTCCAAGTGTGAATGACCCAAACAGAATTTCATAATCTGGGAAAATTTTTGAGATTCCCAATCACCTTCTCCCAAACCAACTTCTCCCAAACCACACTTCTCCAGTACCCCTGACAGAAGATATAGGGTCCAGCAATTTTGCACACAGCTTAGGTAATACTTTGAGGCAACACTTTCACATACATGAGAATCAAATGATTCTAAAAAGAAAGGTAACCAACAGAAAACAAGATTAAGGAAGGGGACAATCCCTGGGACCTCCCTGCCTGAAGATACAAATACCCCTTCTCAATCCTTCTCACCCCCATGATAAAGCTCACTCTTCAGAGATAAGAATAAGGCTCTTGTTACTGAGGGAAATGGGTAACATTTCTATACTTTGCAACTAATCATATTTTTTCAAGATATTTCTATTTTCTAACAGAAGTTGTATCACTGACTTTATGATATAAAAGTGGCTGATATATACCAACCAGAAAGAATTATTTTTTTCAGTCTGCCATAGACAGAGGAACTGTCTATAATCAGTATAAAGAACAAAACAGATAATTCAACATACTAATACTTGTAATCTTTAAGAAACTAACATACATAGGGGCGCCTGGGTGGCTCAGTGGGTTAAGCCACTGCCTTCAGCTCGGGTCATGATCTCGGGGTCCTGGGATCGAGTCCCACATCGGGCTCTCTGCTCAGCAGGGAGCCTGCTTCCTCCTCTCTCTCTCTCTGCCTGCCTTTCTGCCTACTTGTGATCTCTCTCTGTCAAATATATAAATAAAATCTTAAAAAAAAAAAAGAAACTAACATACATAAATCATAACCATAACTGGCCTGATGATTCAACTCAAGAAATAAAGCAACATTTTGGAGTGTGTGTGTGTGCACATGTGTGCACACTCTGAAAGTATTAAAACTGCTGTAACTTGATTACTCCTAAGAGGGGACATATGCTAGTTTTACTTTCTCTTTTCATTGACAGGAGACCTAAATAGCTGCATTTTTTAAATACACACCTGTGGGGCAAAGGTACCAAAAGCCTGCTCACCAACTAGGACTAGGATCTTGGTTGTCAGGGTCCTGCTGCATCCTATCACAGGAAAATCTGCTTAAGTAATCCCTAAAATGAAGGAAGCCAGCACTGGAATTCTCCAACACCTTTGTTTATAGCCCTGTTATGGTTAATCCACTATTATCAATTAAACAGTAGAAAACAGAAAGGCTAGTACATATATGTGTGAACCATCAGAGCAAAGGTCTATAGACCTTTTTAAAAGTATATATGGTATTCAAAACTTTGACCCAGGCAGTGCCAAATATTTTATTTTCCAACAGTTACAAAGAGCAAATTAAAATATTCCTTCATCTGCTTTAAAAAATTAGGAAATCCTGCCATTCACAACAAGGAAATTATGCTAAGTAAGCCAAACACAGAAAGACAAATATGCACGATCTCACTTATGCATGGAATCTTTAAAAACAAACAAAGTAGAACACTATTAGGTGGAGGAAAAGGTAAGATACTGATCAAAAAGTAAAATCTTTCAGTTATACGTTATACAGTTACACATTCTGTATACCTGACGTAGCAGATGTGACAGATAATAATAATACCACAAACTTACATTACTGTCCATATTTCATATGTGACAGTTAATAATAATACCACAAACTTTTACCTGTTACTTTCCATTGTGATTTTTTTTTTGTTGCAAGGACACTTCAGATCTACTCAGCAAGTTTTAAGTATGTATGCTCCCTCTCTTTCTGGCCCTTTCCACCTTCTGAGCCCTGGCATGTTCTCTCTCTCTCAAAGGTGTGCTCCCCCTCTCAAATAAAACTTAAAAAAAAAAAAAAGGCAAATTACTTAAATTTTATCCCTGATTTTCTTTTTATGGAACCTGTAAAATAACAAAAAAAAAGTATTTCTAATTCTAAACCACCACCTACTTGTTATTAAGAACATAAACAAGAGGGGCACCTGGGTGGCTCAGTAGGTTACGCATCTTCCTTCAGCTCAGGTCATGATCTCAGGGTCCCAGGGTCAACCCTGTGTCAGGCTCCCGCAGGGAGCCTGCTTCTCCCTCTCCCCTGGTTCATGCACTTCTCTTTTCTCTCAAATTAATTAATTAATTAATTAATTATTAAAAAGACAAAAAAAACATAAACAAGATGATTTCTGCCTGTCAAGATTTTTCCCAGGAGAGTAGAGGAAACAAACCCAAAATACAGAATGCTGGACCATCATGTTTGATGAGGGCTGCTTTCCTGCAAACATGGCATAATTTGGAAGTTGGAAAATACATCATTTTGGCTGGTAAGCAGTAACACTATCAGAAGTTATATAAGAAATAGGAAACGGGTGCCTGAGTGGCTCAGTGGGTTAAGCCTCTGCCTTCAGCTCAGGTCATTATCTCAGGGTCCCAGGATCGAGCCCCACGTGGGCTCTCTGCTCACTGCTCAGCGGGGAGCCTGCTTCCCGCTCTCTCTCTGCCTGCCTCTCTGCCTACTTGTGGTCTCTCTCTCTCTCTGTCAAATAAATAAATAAAATCTTAAAAAAAAAAAAAAAAAGAAAAGAAATAGGAAACAGGAAGAGATGTCAATTAAGTAAGATGAAAAGACCAGCATGTATGCCAAGTTTTAAAAGTCTGAACCTTACCCTATATACAGTGGAGAGCAACATGATCACATCAGTGTTTTAGAATAATGTGATGGATGGGGAGAGAGGGATATAGGTGGGCAGTAAGTGAAGACAGAGAGATGAGTTCTGAGATTATTGCAGAAACAATCAGGAGAGGATGATTAAGGGCCTACATACAAAGACAACTGGAAGGAGAAGACAGGAACGGGTTAAGAAAAGTCAGAAACATTCCTGAGGCTGAATCCATCATGGGTTTATTAGCAAACTCAATGTGGAAGAGAAACACTGGGAGGGAAGAGAAGGAATAAATCTCAGACAACTGGGTTAATGTTGACATAACAAGGAAGAAACACTAAAAGTGCTGACACACATGAAGGGAGATCGCAAAATACATTCTATTGTTAAAAAAAAAAAAAAACAAACAGTTGACTTTAAAATGTCAGTAAGACAGCTAAATGAAGAAAAAAGGAGGCATTTGGAGACCTGAAATTCAGCACTAAATTTTGGAATCACTGATCAATGTGGACTGAAGCCAGGTAAAAGTAAATAAAGGTTTTCTTAAGACTATATAATGAGAAAAGGCTCAAGGTCTGAACCTCAGGACATAATATACATTTAAAGGTTTTGAAACTGTCAAAGCTGATAGGATACAGGCCTACCTACCAGTTATACTGGAAAACTATACATTTATTTTAGAATACTGCTACTCCAGCCTTTGTGGGTTTTGTTACTTGGTTTTGGGTTTTTTTAATTGCTTAACAGCCAATTTAAAAGCCAAAAGGGAAAATCAGTTCCAGGACAAGGCGACTTGGGTTTTTTTCTCACTGTTTAAAATTCTGCCCAAAGGGATCATATAATCATCAAGTTTTCAAATACGAATTAGAATAACTGAGGCCCAGGGTAAGTGAGTAATTTGGCCAAGGTCACAAAGTTCCTTAATCTTTGAGATAAGAATAAAAGTCAGGGCTGATCCTTAACATTATTCACCAGCATTAGCTTAATTTTCTCAGTGTCTAGCAACCAAGTCTAATCTTCAAAGACAAAGATTTACTACCACTTTAAAAAAAAAAAAAAAAGATTTACTACCACTGACTTTTTTTTTTAAAATAATGGCTCACAAGGCTGAAGAATATTTTTTTTTTAAGATTTTATTTATTTATTTGACAGAAAGAGTCACAAGTAGGCAGAGAGAGGAGGAAGCAGGCTCCCTGCTGAGCAGAGAGCCTGATGTGGGATTTGATCCCAGAACCCTGAGATCATGACCTGAGCCGAAGGCAGCGGCTTAACCCACTGAGCCACCCAGGTGCCCTGAAGAATATTTCTTAAATGTTCTAAAGCAATGTAGGTTTCAAATATAACTAGTTTTGGGGAACCAATACAGATTATTTACCTTATAAAAGTACCACTATGGGAGCTGCCTGGGTGGCTCACTGGGTTAGGCCTCTGCCTTCAGCTCAGGTCATGACTTTGGGGTCCTGGGATCGAGTCCCACCAACATCGGGCTCTCTCCTAGGTGGGGAGCCTGCTTCCTCCTCCCTCTCTCTCTGCTTGCCTCTCTGCCTACTTGTGATCTCTCTCTGTCAAATAAAATCTTTAAAAAAAAAAAAAAAAAGTACCACTATGCTTCAGCACTGTCATTTCTTAAAAGTTATTTACTCAGAAAACTTCAGCTAAGAAATTTTAAAGGGAATCAAGTACCAACACATGCTAAAATGTGAACCTTGAAAACACGCTAAGTGAAAGACGCCAGACACAAAAGTCCTGTATTATGTGATTACATTTATAAGAAAAATCCCAAACAGACAAAACCAGAGAGACAGAAAAATAAGCAGTTCTCAAGGGTTGAGGAACTAAGAGGGTGGACAGTGACTACTAATGGACATAGGATTTCTTTTTGGGATGATGAAAATGTACTGGAATTAGTGGTGATGGTTGCACAACTTTTTAAATTTTTAAAACCCACTGAACAGTACATTTTAAATAGATGAATCTTATGGTATATGAGTTATATTTCAAAAAAATAAATCAAGCATTTAGGTTTTCCTTCCATATTCAGTAAGATGTTAGCCACTTTATGAACTGAAGACCGAAATAGCAAAAGAAAATGAAGGGGAAAAATCATATTACTTAATTATTTGGGTATATAATATACTTAGTATATTAACTGAATTTTCAAAATGAAGACCCATTCATAAACTAAATTTTGGAAGAAAAAAAACTTTTTTAAATTAAGACTGCCTTTCAAGTGCCTATAGTCCAAGCAAAGAAGTGCTGACTCATGCTACAGCTTTAGCACTGCTCAAATATATTCTTGGAGTTGATATGTGTAACCTGGAATGACATCCTACTCCCAACTCCCCATGCCCGCCACCTCACTTTTCTACTCACCCTTCAAATTTTAGCTCAAAAATCTAAAAATCTCTAAAAATCTCTCTCCCTAAACCAATCTTGATGGGTCTCCTCATCCTGGACTGTCTGTCATGTCTTCAGTGTTCCCATTGATGCCTTTGCTCTCTATTATGAGAAGGTACTGGCTATGTGATTTATTAATTTTTTTTATTAACATACAATGAAAGACAAATAGCTGCTCTTTAGTTCCTTCTCACCCGAACCCCAAACTTTTCCAAGTGAAAGGATCCAGGAGGGCAAGAGAGGAATATATCACCCCAGACCAAAGTCATCCCATCTTAATAATTGCACACTCACTTGTGCAAAAGCCTCTAAACTATAAATAAAAAGACTTTGATGAAAAACACGAAAGCTGGGGCACCTGGGTGGCTCAGTGAGTTAAACCTCTGCCTTCAGCTCGGGTCATGATCGAGCCCTGCATCAGGCTCTCTGCTCAGCAGGAAGGCTACTTCCCTCTCTCTGCCTGCCTCTCTGCCTACTTGTGATTGATCTCTCTCTCTCTCTCTGTCAAATAAATAAATAAAAACACAAAAGCTAAGCACTTAGATCTTGCAATGAACATGTTTTTCCACTTCATTTGCCCAAATGATAAAATATAAAATACAAACACTGCCAGTTATTATCTAGCGGCAGATAAGCTCTGGTGCATTTCATCTACAGCACCTATGATGCATAGATTTAGATTGCCTAAGTTCATATCACAGCTCCACCAACCACTTAACCCCTCTGTGCAGGCTTCCTTATCTGTAATTCAGGGTTTAAACTAATATTCGTATCATGGGCCTGCTCTTAGAATTAAGCAAATTAATGCATGTAACGTGCTTAGAACAGTACCTAGCACATAGTAAGTGTTCAATTAAAGATGTCTTACTTACACAGTAAAAACTGTATGACCAATCTCACTTCAGGAACAGTTGTCACACTACACTCTGGTAAATAATTCATACACTAAGTCTTAATTTAACAATTTAAAATTCTTTGCCAACAGTTGATTCCAACTCACTAAACTTAGTAATTAGACAGTAATACTTCTTAATGGGACCCTAAAAATTACTTAAGATACTATCCATCACACATACTAGATTCTTGGAATACAGTATACTTTTGTGTACTCTTTCTCTTCTGCTTTTTCTCCTTCAAGCTTTCATACCTGCTATTCCATCTACCCAAAACTCACTTTCCCTCCTTCAACTTTACCTTTTAAAGATTTTATGTATTTACTTGACAGAGAAGAGAAAGAACACAAGGAGAAGATGCAGGCTCCCCATGGAGCAGGGACCCCAATGCCAGACTCCATTCCAGGACCCTGGAATGTGACCCGAGCCAAAGGCAGACACAACCAAATGAGCCACCCAGGCACCCCTCCGTCCTTCAACTTTAAAAACATTCTCTCAGAGTGCCCAAGTGCCTCAGTAGGTTAAGCATCTGCTTTCAGCTCAGGTCATGATCCCAGGGTCCTGGGTTCAAGCCAGGACTTGAACCTGCTCTCTGCTGCGCAGAGAGCCTACTTCCCACCCCCCCTCCACCACCGCCTACCACTCTGCCTACTTGTGATCTCTCTCTCTCTCTCTCTCTCTGTCAAATAAATAAATAAAAATTTTAAAAAATTCTCTCATCCTTACTTTCCTTCATCCTCAGTCTATGGTAAATCCCAGGTCTATCTTTTCTCACAACACACCTCACTTTAATTTCTTGTTTCATGACTGAGTTTTCCATTAGACAGTGATGCATTCATTTTTTTATTCATCTGGCTTAGTGCTAAATACATATTATGCATCCAGTAAATGTCCATTTATCTGAACTGAAAATGTCTCAAGAATGGATTAAAAAAAAAAAGAAGGGACATTAAAAAGGCAGAAAAATCACAATTTCACAGATGAATGAAATTTGGCCTTGGGCTCTTACTAGCTGAGTACATCATTTGTGTCCCTGCCCTATAGTAAGAGGGGAAGGGGATGGTAATTCCAATTTTGATAAGAACACAAAGACTTTATGGGAATAATATTTTCCTTAGTATAAATTATTTTTAAAAATCTTCAAAAGTTGTAAATAAAGGCACCCATAGTCTCAAGACACAAAGGTAACAACTGTTATACTTCTTTCTAGTATTGTCCTGACTACAATGCCTTTAGTTGCTAGACTGTAAAGACTGAAAATAAAAACAGATTTGCCCAAAACAGACCAAATTACTGATCAAGACATAATGAAAACTAAGGAGTTTGGAAATCTGAACAGATTAGCCAAAAAGCAAAATATGTCAACATTAGATTCTGAAAACAATATCTAAAAGCACTTAAGGGCCCTTAGCTAGATCAGTCAGCAGGGCATGTGACTCTTTGATCTCAAGGTCGTGAGTTCCAGCCCCATGTTGGGTACAGAGATTATTTATCAATAAATAAAATAAAATCATTTAAATTATAGCTAAATCCTAACCATTTAGAAACATCTGAGTTGTAGGCCAAATCAGAATAATAAAAATTTTGATTTTTATGTATCCCTTTCTAAGTACCCTTAAGGGATTCTAGAATAGCTACAACCAGGATTTTAAAAAAACAAAATAGTGTGATATCTATTAGTGTTGTATCGCTAAGCTATATCACACTACAGCTCTTAAAAAGAATAGCTAATAGAGAAGTCTCTATTGATTCTGAGGGCTCTTTACCAGTTATCTAGTTCTTTCAATTATACAATAATGGTTTCTGCCACCAGAGATGCTAGCGCCAGTTTTCAGACTATGGTGATCCTATATCCTATCTAATCCACAAAATAAAGAGAACTACTTAGCATTTAAAAACAAAACAAAAAATACTTCATGTAGGAAACATTTTTAGAAGTTGCTAAGACTTCAGAAGTTAACTAATTCCCTATTACTCCATCTCCTAATTTACATATCCATGTAACATTCATATACATTTGCAAAGAAAATTTCAACTGTGTAATAAAATACCAGTCTAACACATCTTTCATACAAAGGAATATTTCTTGATATAAAATTACTACACATATTATGCCTTTCAGATCTATTTTGTTTTTATAAAGTAAAATTATATAAAAATTAGGCACCTACATCAAAACTGATGACTACAACTGTAATGCCCAAAACCCCTAGTGGATGGTCTCCTCATTCCCCTGTTTCTGATATTTATTTCTCTAGTGCATACACATTCATAACTCACAATAACAGATTTAAATGTATGTTCACAATCCGTACTACCTGAATCTGTAGTACAACTTAACTGCTTCTTAAAACCATTTACACACAAGTAAACCATCCTATGGGATATAGGGAAAAAAGCAAAGTTATCAACTTTCAGCAGAATCCTAGTCATCCAACTTCTCTGGCCTACAAACTCATCAGAGAAGGAAAACAATGGGCATCCTCTTAGGTAAAACTCTATAGCTATAAGTGGTCAAACTGTTTAAAAAATTTAGAACTTCCACAAAGCAAAAGCATAGTATTTCTGATGCCATAATTACTTAGCATGATAGACAAAAGTGCAAGCTATTTTGACAAAATTCAATTTCTATTGTGAAAGTCAATCAACCTCAATAAAAGAAAATGCTTGAAATAGAGAAGCTTAAAAAATAACACTCAACTGATATTTTTAATTTACTTTCAATTAAGCCCACATTTCATAATCAAAACATCAGGCAGTAAATTAAAAAGTATCCTTACAACCTGAAAATTTAATCACTACCAAAAGTAGTCCAGGGATTCTTAACTTGGAATCCACCAAGACCAAGATTCACAAATAAACTTGTCAAGAATCTGAAACTCCAGAACTCATATACAAAAATATGGTTTATTATCCTAGAATGGTCCAAAAAAAATTTTTTTAAGATTTTATTTATTTATCTGTCAGAGAGAGAGAGAGTGTGCACAAGCAGACAGAGTGGCAGGCAGGGGCAGAGAGAGAAGCAGGCTCCCCACTGAGCAAAGAGCCTGATGCAGAACTCAATCCCAGGACCCTGTGATCATGAACGGAGCCCAAGGGAGCAGCTTAACTCACTGAGCCACCCAGGCGTCCCGGTCGAAAAATTTTTTTAAAAAAGATTTATTTATTGAGAGAGAGACAGACCATGAATGGAGGCAGGGGGAGTGGGAAAGACAAAATGTCAAGCAGACTCCCCACTGAGCACAGAGCTGGCAGCGGGGCATGATCTCAGAACCCTAAGATTATGACCTGAGCCAAGATCAAGAGTCAAAGACGCTTAACCAACTGAGCCATCCAGGCGCCCCTGAAAATTCTTAACAGAAAATTCTTAAACTGGGACAACCAAAAGAGCCAAGCACCATACTGTTTCTGGTCAAGATTTTACCGTAAGAGTTGATCAGTTTCCTAAGGATGTTTTAATTACATATAACAAGTCCATCCTCATCATGTTAGACTTTCATGCCTTTTTTTAAATGGAAAAAAAAAATATTATCAGTCAGACTCTGAAGGCTCAAAAACAGGGCCAGTTATCTGACTTTTCTCACTAAAAACTACCATATGTACTAGAACAGATATCAAATGAATGGGCTTTTAAATAGTGATAGGAAAAAAGAAATATCTGTATTTTAAAAAATCAAAATTATGAAAGTAAAAAGTATATAGAACTCAAGTTCAATGCAGAGTCAGACCTAATTAAGTTTTTAAGAATCTGACTAAACCTCACAAACAGAAAAATAAATTCTAGGAAAGACTGGTGAAAATCTAATCTGAATAGGTTGGTTTTCCAGGTTTTAATCAAGTAAGTCAACTCCTTGAGTAATTTAACTACTATTCTTTAGGCTGTATTTTAGCATCTTTGTGATTAACTTTGGGAAGACCAAGGCCATAATTACAGATCTGATTTATCTGCTCCCAAAGTAACTCTAATTTTTTATGAGGAACAGATTAGGAAGGATCTCTTATTTTAGTTTTGTTTTGTTTTGTTTAATGGAGAGAGGGTGGGGGAAGGGAGGATGAACAAGCCAAGCTCGGAGGAGGGTCAGAGAAAGGGAGGGAGAAGCAGACTCTGCTGAGCAGGGAGCCCGATGGGGAGCTAGATCCCAAGACCCTCAGATCACAACCTGAGCCGAAGGCAGACATTTAACTGACTGAGCCACCCAGGCACCCCTAGTAATCTTTTAACTTACATGATTTTAAGCTGTAACTGCTCAGTCACTTTTTTTTTTTAAGATTTTATTTATTTATTTGACACAGAGAGAGCTCACAAGTAGGCAGAGAGGCAGGCAGAGGGAGAGGGGGAAGCAGGCTCCCCGCTGAGCGCGATTCGGGCTTGATCCCAGGACCCTGAGATCATGACCTGAGCCAAAGGCAGAGGCTTAACCCACTGAGCTACCCAGGTGCCCCTGCTCAGTCACTTTTAAAGACTAAAAGAGCTCTGGCCGAGAAGAGAGAAAAAAGCAAATTCTTGAAGTTCTCAATAAAACACAGAACTGTCAAAATTCAGTATAATTCACCATGTGTGCAAAATACTACTAACTGCAGGACTATATTGATCATAGCACTGTTTGTATAGCAAATTTTGGAGACAATCTAAAAGTCAGCAATAAGCAATCGGTTAAATTAAGGTCTAATACCACAGTTTCACAAAGAACCCCTCTAAAAAAATGAGTCACCTCAAAGATAAAATGGGGGAGATTAAGGTATCTGCATTGGGCGGAGGGGACTAGGCCTATACATACATACTAAATCTCTCTGGTCTTTCTGGAAGAATACACAATAAAAATAAGGATTGTCTAGCAGGCACCTGGAATGCTGAAGGGCAGATGAGAGAGTCTTTAACTTTCTCTATGTACTCAGTAGAACCGTTCAAAGGCTGCACTCATGTACTTCCTATTAGACAAAATTAAAAACTGATTTTTTTTTAGTGAATTAGAGATTAACTTCTAGCTCAGAAATTGACTTTTAGCTCAATGATTTAGACAGAATCTACTAAGCAATAACAATGTCAAATTATGACATAGAATAACTCTGCTAAAACTTTCTTCCAGAGATTGAAGCACACTCATTCATTCATTATTTCAGTGCCCATTACATCCTCTGGGTATTAGAGCAATGCCTAAGTCATCTAAGAATCCCTGCTTTTGTGGAGCTTTAGTAGGAGCAGAGATAAAGAGTAAATAATTTAACTTCAAATACTGTTAAATGGTACAGAAAAGGAGAGGAGGAAATATGGGAATGAAGAAGAACTATAAGGGAGGGGAAGAGGAAAACTGTTTTGGGATAATTAAGATAGACTTATCTGAGGATGACATGTGAGCCAAGAACTGAACGATATGCCAAAACAAGCAATGTAGTAAACAGAAGTTTGTCCCCTGTCACTGGAACAAACTTAGCCTCTTACTCTTCAGACAGAGCAAATCAACAATGTGGTTGCAGAAGAGTGTCCCAAGGACAGACATGCAGGAGACGATCACAGATGCAAGCAGATGCAAGGAAGGCCTTGTAACCACAGGAGAAAAAGTCAAGATTGTATTCTAAGTGTGATGGAGAACCTCTGTACAGTTCTGAGAATGGGAGTGACATGATCTGTATTTTTAAAAAGTAACACTGGGCGCCTGGGTGGCTCAGTGGGTTAAGCCGCTGCCTTCGGCTCAGGTCGTGATCTCAGGGTCCTGGGATCGAGTCCCGCATTGGGCTCTCTGCTCAGCAGGGAGCCTGCTTCCTCCTCTCTCTCTCTGCCTGCCTCTCTGCCTACTTGTGATCTCTCTCTCTGTCAAATAAATAAATAAAATCTTTAAAAAAAAAAAAAAAAAAGTAACACTAGCTGCTATATTAGAAGACTATTGTATTAGGAGACTAATACAGTAGGCTAGGCAACAAATGATGGAACTGAAGAGTAGTTTCAGAGAGATGGGTAAACGTCGCTGATTAAGGGTATATTTTGAAAGCTGACGCCCTAGGGGATTTGCTAGTGGATTGTATATGGGAATCTGAGTGAGACAGTAAATGAGTGAATAGAAATTTTTAAAAAATCATTTTATATTATTTTATATTTGTATAGTTATTCACAGTTATCAAAGTATATTTACATACATTGTCATTTCATAATAACAAGAAGCAGGGAAAGGTCACACCTGACCAAGATCTGAGTTCTGTCCCTTGCCAGTTTTAAGACCCTAGGAAAGTCATCTGAATGGGTTTCTAGACTATGTAAGGTAGTCTACTTCACAAGATCAAGAGCTACAAGTACCAAATAATGTAAGACTTTTGTAAAGGCAAGAGGAGCACTTGGCTGGCTCTGTCGGTGAAGTATGCAGTTATTGAAGTCAGGGTTGTGGATTCAAGTCCCACACTGGGTATAGCCATTACTTAAAAATAAAATCTTGGGCACCTGCGTGGCTCAGTGGGTTAAAGCCTCTGCCTTCAGCTCAAGTCATGATCCCAGGGTCCTGGGATCAAGGCTCAGATTGGGCTCTCTGCACAGCAGGGAGCCTGCTTCCCCCCTCTCTCTGCCTGCCTCTCCACCTACTTGTGATCTCTGTCGAATAAATAAAAATCTTTAAAAAATAAAAATAAATAAAGCCCTAAAATTTTTTTCTGCAAATACAAATAATGACCAGTTGGCAGTGAACAGCATCCTATCAATAGCTGTCCAACGAAAGAGGTGTGTTCATTCAATTCCGGACAGCACAGCTACCTACCCAGCACCACCATGACCACCTATTCTACATGGAATCCTGTATTGCAGATGACCAAAAAAAGGCAAATCTTAAAAAAAAACTCTGATTGCATGCCTGGGTTGCTCAGTCAGTTGAATGTCCAACTCTTGGTTTCGGCTCAGGTGATAATCTTTTGGGTCTTAGGAACCAGCCCAGCCTGGGACTCCGTACTCAGTGGGGAAACTGCCTGAGTCTCTCCCTCTGCCCCTCCCCACCCTCACTCAATCCACACACATTTTCTCAAATAAATAATCTTTAAAAATTATCACTGTCTTGGTTAAAATACTAAAATGAAATACCTAGTGTAAACTAAATTGTGTGCCAAAACTGAATTATGAGGACTTCAAATCACTGCCATAAATCATTTCTGTAACTTTATTAAAGTTTCACAGGATTATTTGTTCATCCAAGGCTTTCATATTACTGCAGATTATGTCCAGAATCAAGAAAAACTGGAAAAAATGTTAAACCTATTTCATTATGTATTCTGGAGAAGTATTAACAATGTCAATTTGTATTATGTGGTCAATAAATAACCTGAAAACAGGAAACAAAAATTTGAAGACATCTGGTGTACATCTAGATCCCCCATGTCTCATTTTCAACTGAGGCTTCAATAAATACGACTGGGGTCATATGAGGAAAACCACACTGTAAGGACCATTCAACGCATACAGCAATTTAACTGCCTTGGACAGAGTCTGAGACAAATCCTTAATACAATAAATTTTGCACTATGAAAATTCACATTAGACTACAGCACGAAATGACAATGTACGCTACTTCTCTAATTTCTAAGAATTTCTACCTTATAAAAAGTCTTATTTCTCCAAATCAAGCAACTCTAGGTCAGAGACATCTGCCCAACTCAGGTATATGTAAGCTGCAGAAAGCACGGCATAATACATCACCCATTAAAAGACCTTGGACTTTTATGCATCTCCCCCCAAACTTTAGAACAAGCTAGATTAAATACACGTTCACCAGGTTTTATCAAGGAAATGATGCTGCAATTTAGTCACTTTAACTCGCATATTAAGCAACACAGAGGTTCAACTAAAATCTTCATTAAAAACGTCAAGAAATTTCAAGGTTCTGTTTTCATGTACTGCAAGAAATACCGCACGTCTGAGGACCCGATATTACATAAAGAATTTACAAAACCAGTTATGTCCATTTTTCACAGTTCCACATATATTCGCCAAAGTACAGTATTCATAAAGAGCCAAGGAACAGTTTAAACATTAAAGTGCATAAAATCGAGAGGCAAAGTATTTCACCAAGTCCCCCTAATATGCTCTGCCGCTCTCCCAATGCTGTGTTAAACTATTTCCTCTTGAGCAGAAACCGCTCTCAAGGAGTTTGCCAACCAGAGTAAAATCACTTCACCCAGATAACGCGCGGAAACCTATTTAGAAGAGAGGAGATCACGAAAGCGAGGGCAGCAGGGAGCGCAGCCCCACGTCTCCGGACCCCGGCAGCCTGCGGCGAACATGTGCCTACGGCGGCAGGACGCGCGGCCCTCCCGGAGCCGCCTCCCGGGGCTCCGGGCCCCGCCCGGCCTCACTCTCCTGGTTCATTCATTCTGAACCCGGGGCTTCCGCACCCGCGCGCTCACGCCCGGCCCGAGAGGAGGCTCCAGGGCCGAGGACCTATGACCGGCCACAATTCCCGCCCGGAGTCCCGGCCCCGCCGCGATTCGCGCGCGCCCGCGGCCTCCTCCCCGGTGGTCTGAGGCCGCGGAGGCCCGCGCCGGCCCGCGCCCAAGACTAAAGCCCCGCAACCCCGCGGCCCCACCCTCCGCCAGGGTGCAAGCCAGGCCTTCCCCGCCCGCCGGGCGGCCAACGGGAAGCCCCCGGTCCCCGCCGCCCCGTTGCCCCACCGCGGCCGGAAGTCTCTCCGGAGCCCCCTCCCCAGAGCCTGACTTCCCTCGCCGACACGGCCAGACCCTCTCTGCGCTGGCCTGGGGCCTCCCAGTGCGGGCCGCGGGCCTGAGGAGGCGAGGAGCCGCGCTGCCGGTTCCGCCGAGCGGTGAAGAGCAGAGCGCAGAGCCGGGGATTGGCCTGGGCGGTTACCTTGATAATCCTGCGGGGCAGCCCGGCCATCTTGTCAGATCCCGAGTTCGGCCTCTGGTCTCGACTCTGGCTCCGCTCGCCTCACGCACGAGTGGAAGTCCAGGGCTCCACTTCCGGGGGACGTTGCCGCGCCCGCCGCCGCCGCCGCCGAGGCCCCTTGGGAAATGTAGTCCCTGCTCGTGCGCGGGCGGGCTTCTTCAGGACCTGGCCCCCTCCCCCGCGTTCCCCGCCCCAGCCCCGGCCTGGGGTTGGCGGAAGTGACGAGCCCCGGCGGGGCCGGGACTTGGGGGAGGAGGCGCGAGGCGGCGCGGAGCTCGGGCGCTCGTGGCCGAGCCGGCCGCGCGACGGTGGGATTACGCGGCCGGCGCCTCGCAGGCCTCTTACCGCGGCCACGCCTGCGCCAGTGGGCGACGTAACAGAGGCCCAGCGGCGGGCGCAGCCCATTCATTCATCAGTTCGTTTGTTCGTTCATTCAACGTTTCTACGTTGCGCGCGGGCCGCAGCGGGGAGCAGCTCCGGTTAAGTGGAGCCGGGGCTCCTTCCTCAAAGGGAAATAAAAGACTGAAACTCAGGAGCCATACTTCTGAATGCGGATCTCGGAAGTTATCCAGGGAAACCCTAGTCATCGAGTTATGATATTTAAATGTTGACTTTTAAATTTTATGTAAATCGGGCTCCTTAAGCCCAGGGAAGGCTGAAAGAAAGGATCTGGAGAGAGTTGGGAGGCAGGGAATTGGCTTCTGAACGCAGAGCTGCTAGCTGGAGGAATGACCGAGGACAGGATTAGAAAGCCCAGAGAAATCCCTGAGAGAGGGATTACCCGTGGCACGCAGGGCCCTAAAAGAAGATTAGAGTGGCGGTGCTTGAAAATGGGATTGTTGGAGAAGCATTTTGTCACATTTGTCACTGCTTGCTTGCTCTGGGATAGGCTTTTCGCAGGCATTATTCTATTTCATAGCAATCTTAAGAAGGTATCTCTACAAATGAGGCTCAGAAATGTCAACTAGCTTTTTCCAAGATTATCCAGGAGAAAATGGAGCTGTTTTGACCCTGAGGAAGTCTCAAAACATGAACCCCTTAACTGCTTAACCACAGTGTTTCCTAGCAGAGGACACATAGTAGATTGAGTAAGGATGTGCCAGGTGCTGTGTTGGTGGGTGAGGATGCAGAGACAACACTGATTGCTTTCCAGTCCAATGGAGAAGAGAGAGAAGGAATTAACTAAATAATTAACCCAGTGTGTTAAGGGCTGTAGTAGAGGTTCCTCCAAGGCGCTTCTGGAACCCAGAGCCCAGGCATTAGTTGATAGAGAAGTCAGAAAAGTCTTTCCCAAAGGAGAAGAGTTGCCCTCAAGGATTAATAAGAGTCCTACTGACCTGGTAGGGAAGAGCATGTCCGATACAGGAAATAGCCCATAAAATGGCATTGGACTACAAGAAAACAAAGAAAAATTATGTGTCTCTCCCTTTATATATATTGTATCTGTATATATATATGTATGTGTGTGTCTATATATGTATGTATATTGTGTCTGTGTGTGTATATGTGTGTGTATATTTGTATACATGTTGCATTAAAGAAATGGAGACTATGAATGCAAGAAACCTAATAAAAATGATAATTATTTTGTGCTTGGCACAATGCTAAATGATTACATGGATTGTCTCAACTACCTATAAAGTTCATGAGGTAAGTTCTCTTATTACCAGTGCATTTGAGATGAGAAACCAAGCCTCAGAGGTAATAATGAGAACCTCACATAACCAAGAGTCTGAAATAAGTGGCTCTGTGAATGAAGAATCTGAGAAAATAAATGACATTGGACAAGGATGCTTTCAGAATATTTTCCAGGAGAATTCGCCGTAATAAGAAGAGGAAAGGCAGAGTAACTATTAGGTTAAAAGTGTGCTATTGTTGCCTAACCAGCTCATACTATTTAAAGCAACAACAGTCATTTACTGAGCTCTTGAATCTTCATTTTGGGCAGGGCTTGGCAGGAAGGCACATCTTTGCTCCGTGCTGTGCTGTGTCAGCCTGGGCAGCCTGACTGGGCCCAGATCCACTTCCAAGATGGCTCACATAGCTGGCAAAGTTGGTGCTGGCTATTAGTCTCTCTCTTAGTGGACCTCTCCCTGGAGCAGCTTTGGCTTTCTCTCTACCTGGTGGCTGGGTTCCAAGAGTGAGTGAGTGTTCTAGCTAGCAAAACCAGAAGCTGAATGGTCTTTTTGACCTAGCCCAGGAAGTTACATAGCATCACTCCCACTATAATCTATTGGTTGACTAATCACAAAAACTCACCCAGTTTCAAAGGTATGGGGCATAGAATCTGCCTCTTGAAAGGGGAGTGGAGAGATTGTAGAAACTGGCATAGTTTGTGTGTGATGGAAGATACGGTTGTGGCCAACTTTGGAAAACAAACTGTCACAAGTATGACATTTGTCACTGTGCTTACAGCCAACTGGCTTAGTGTCACCTGCCTGTGACACTTAAGCACTGGTTAAAATAAACATGCCTGGCTGGAGCCCTTCTCTCAGAGATTTTCTTTAAGTCAGCGCTGAGGCCTGGGAGTCTGCATTAAAATATGTGTACTTTTGGGTGCCTGGGTGGCTCAGTGGATTAAGCTGCTGCCTTGGGCTCAGGTCATGATCTCGGGGACTTGGGATCGAGTCCCACATCGGGCTCTCTGCTCAGCAGGGAGCCTGCTTCCCTTCCTCTCTCTCTGCCTGCCTCTCTGCCTACTTGTGATCTCTGTCAAATAAATAAATAAAATCTTTTTTAAAAAATGTGTACTTTTGATGGATCCTAAAATTTGAGAACAAAGATTTTGAGTAAACAATAATGTATTTTAAAAAAATGTTGCCACATGCCTTCTCTTGACTCTTAGGATCTATTGCCACATGCTTTCTCTTGGCTCTATTAGGATCTCATCTATTAGGATAGATGGGTATCAGGCAAATTAAGAGTGAGGGAGTCCTAGTCTAGGTTTGAGAACTTAAACATTTGCTGTCCTTTATTTTCTTCACCTATGAAATGTATATACTTCATGTGATTGTTGTGAAGTTTAAATGAACACCACATACTTAGCACGGACTATTATTTTCATAATCTTCATAGAACCAGGTATAGTTTTCCTTAGGAAATCAGATTTTCAAAACATGACAGTATAACTTTATTTGGTGGAGACTATTTGATGGCATGAAACACTCAAGAATATTAATGATAAAATATATTTTTGCAAGTCTCTTCTAGTTGTTTTTCCCATTCTTTTCCCCCTTGAGAACAACTCACACTATACTCATCTGGAAAACAAAATCCCAACTTCTGATTCATGTAAGTTCTGTAAAACAGGATATCGTCTTAGAAGGACAGGTTGCCACAGGATCAAGATGAAGACTATTCTCAAGTTAGAAATCTAGTTAAGAATCCTTACTCTAGAAAAAAAAAAAAAAAAATCCTTACTCTAGGGATGCCTGGGTGGCTCAGTCGTTAAACATCTGTCTGCCTTGGGCTCAGGTCATGGTCGCAGAGTCCTGGGATCGATCCCCATGTGGGCTCCCTGATTGATAGGAACCCTGCTTCTCCCTCTCCCACTCTCCCTGCTTGTGTTCCCTCTCTGTGTCTCTCTCTGTCAAATAAATCTTTTAAAAAAAAAAATTCTTACTCTAAAATATGGATAAAAAAAGGAAACCCACCAAACCGGTTCCCTCAGGGAGGGGTGTTGGGTATTGGAGAACAGAGGTAAAAGACATTTCACTCACACTCTTGTACCTGTTAGATTTTGGACTATGTGAATGCATTACCCATTTAAAACATTAAATAATCTAATTCACTAATTTCAACAGCCTTAAGAAATTCTCAGATTTCTTTCAATGCTGATCAAGGATGATACTACACACTCAAAACTCAGCAAGAAGATGCTGGTCCATGATATCGAATAAATGATAGTGACCAGATAACTCTATTAAGTTGAATAGTGCTAGGCAGAATTCTTAGCTAATTGACATTTGGCTTTTCGTCAGGCCTCACAACTATGTTTTTGTTTTTTCCCAGTCTCTGCTCCTTCCAGAACTCACACTGCAAGTGCCTTTCCATTATGATATAGGGAGGGAATCAGCAAGAATGCTGTGCTGGAGGAATTAGAAGAATTCAATTCCACAACAAGCTCTTACTCCCAGAACACTGGTTTATTTCATCTTGTTCCTTCCCTACCTCCAACCCCATCCCCAAATATTCCAGGTTTGTTATTGTGATCTTAAACTAGCAGATTCATATGTACTATTTACCCTGCAGGTAATATCTTAGGACATTCATACCTGAGCTCCTCCACATTATGGATGTCTTCCATTTTGGTCCCCAGTGTACTCCTGAGGCCTAGCTCAGGGCCTGCTCTATGATAGTTCTCAAAAAAATATTTGTCAAGGGAATGAGCCCATAACTGCAGGGGGAAAATAAACACCTCTTTGAGAATAGATTACACAGGTTCACGATCGATAAGTGAATGCTTACAGAAACCACAGGATGTTCACGTTCATCCCTAAACATCTCAACTTCCTGAAGGGCAACTGTTTTTTTTTGTTTTTTTTTTTGTTTTTTTCAGCAACTGTCTTATGCTTTGCAGAGACAAAATAGAGTAGATGAGTTTGGAAAATCCTAGCTCAGTCATCTCAAAAAGAGGCCCTGTTTCAATTCAGGGGGGTAGTCATGCGGCAGAACTATTTGTTTGCAAGTACCCTTATTGTTTCTTGCAGCATGAGAAAACCATTTTGTGGGTGATCAAGACAGGAGTACCTGTGAAAAGAGAGTTCATGAACACTGACTCAGGGAGGAAGTGGGTAGGGAAAGAAGAAAAGGCGCACGCTGATTTGAAAGAAGAAAGGAGGGGTGCCTCGGTGGATCAATCGGTTAAGGTTAAGTGTCTGCCTTTGACTCAGGGCATAATCCCAGGGACCTGAGCCCCAAGTCAGGATCCTGGGGTCCTGGGATTGAGCCCTGCGTCAGGCTCTCTGCTCAGTGGGGAGCCTGCTTCTCCTCCCTCTGCCTGCCTCTGCCTACTTGTGCTCTCTTTCTCTGCCAAATAATTTTTTTTTAAGATTTTATTTATTTGTCAGAGAGAGCGAGCACAGGCAGACAGAGCGGCAGCAGAGGCAGAGGGAGAAGCAGGCTCCCCGCTGAGCAAGGAGCCTGATGTGGGACTCCATCCCAGGATGCTGGGATCATGACCTGAGCTGAAGGCAGCCGCTTAACCAACTGAGCCACCAAGGCCGTCCCTGCATCTGTGTTTTTAACACACTCCCCAGACACTACTGAAGGGCCCAAAGTTTGAGAGTTGCTGTCCCACATTGTCTGATCTGCTGGAAAAAACAAAACAGTTGCAACAGCAACCTTGACTTTTACTGTTCTTGTTCCTGTTTTGCCAGATCCTTTTTGACCCCAAACCCATAATTTTCCTCCTGCTTGCTCCAATTTTCTTGGTCCGGGTATTAGATATTTCACATTGTTCCTGTTTAAGTTGGCCCAGGTGTTCAGTATTCCAGACTGTAGGGTTTTGAGGAGGCCAAGAAACAAAACCCACTTTCCCCTCCTGAAACTACAACCAGATTGAAAGAGATGGAGATCAGCACATTCATTGCTCTCATTACTAATAAAGCTGATTGGAGAACATAGCTCTAAGTCTGTAGTAACTTGGATTTACTCACACTCCCCCCAATCTGCTCCCCAGTCACTTAGCACAGCCAAACAACGGCAGGCCCCATAACCCCAGCTAGAGCAGAGCTCTGCTGGAGAACAGAAAACAAACTGCTAAAGAAGAAAGAGAAGGAGAGGGAGGAAGTGGAGGAGGAGAAAGAGGAGGAAGAGGAGGAAAAGAAGAAGAAAGAGGAAAAAGGACATAAAGAAAGGAAGAAGACAGGGAGAGAAAGAACAGAAAAGAAAGGGAAAAAGGAGGAAGGGAAAGAAAAGAGAGAAGGAGACAAGGCTGAGACAACCCAGCTCATTATTTTAAATTCACCCATCAGAGAACTTATTCCTCGTAGCTTCAATTTACAAAACCTCTTGACATTTTCTTAACCTACTGCTTACTATCTGTCTCCACTCCCCAGATGCAACCACAGCCCAGAGGCCAGACAATTTCATCGAAGCTCTAAATATCCCACGATTCATCATACCTACACTCTAACACCCCGATTTTCACATCTGGGTGCCTTTTTGCTCACGTTCCTCACCCCAACAGCCCGCTCGTCTCACCCTCCTCTCCAAAACACCTGTCACAGTGTGTTCTAGCAAGTGCTCACTCTGATCATCTGTTTACAAATGTCCCTCACCACGCTGTGTGCCCTTGTAAGGCATATATGCAACTGGTTCTGTGTGTTCAGCAGGAACCTAATGCCTGACACACATTCCCCCTTCCTGCCTTTCTGCCTTCCTTCTTTCTCTGTCTGTCATGTACAATACCCTCTCTAGCAACCGGTATTTTTTTTTTCTTACTTAAATTCAATTACCCAACATAGAGTACATCGTTAGTTTTTGATATAATGATCAATGATTCATTAGTTACAAATAACACTCAGTGCTCATCATATCACGTGCCCTCCTTAATGCCAACAAATATTTTAAAAGGAACTGAGTAGGATCTCCAATCTGGAACATACTTTCTAGTATGGGAAACAGATGTTGAAACAAATTAATAGGGGTGCCTGGGTGGCTCAGTGGGTTAAAGCCTCTGCCTTCAGCTCAGGTCATGATCCCAGGGTCCTGGGATCAAGCCCCTGATCTGGCTCTCTGCTCAGCAGGGAGTCGGCTTCCCTTCCTCCCGCTCTCTGCCTACTTGTGATCTCTGTCTGTCAAATAAATAAATAAAACCTTTAAAAAAAACAAACAAAAAAAATTAATATATTTTATGTGGTAAGTCCTATAATTAAGATATAGAAGATACAGTGAAGAGTATACATAAGATACAGCAAAGATTTCATTCACTCAATTATTTAATAAATATTTAGTGAGTTCCTATCAAGTACCAGGCACAACATTAGTTTCTACAGGTAAATGATGATCCAGATCAGACATGGAATTGCCCTCTAATGGAATACTACTCAGCCATCAAAAAAAAGAAATCTTGCCATTTACAACAATGTGGATGGAACTAGAGGGTATTATGCTAAACAAAATAAGTCAATCAAAGAAAGATAATTATCATATGATCTCTTTGATATGAGGAATTTGAGAGGCTGGGTGGGAGGTTGAGGGGGAAGGGAGGGAAAAATGAAACAAGATGGAACAGGGAAGGGAGACAAACCATAAGAGACTCTTAATCTCAGGAAACGAACTGAAGGTTACTAGAGTGGAAAGGGGTGGGAGAGATAGAGTGGCTGGGTGATGGACATTGGGGAGAGTATGTGCTGTAGTGAGTACTTTGTATTGTGTAAGACTGATGATTCACAGACCTGTACCCCTGAAACAAATAATACATTATGTGTTAATAAAAAAGAAAAAATAAATAAAATGGTGCTCCTTAAAAAAAAAATTAAGGAACACCAAGTAAACTGAGATTACTTACACAAGCAATTTAGGGGTGCCTTCTAGATAGGTTGTAAGGCTGAAATCTGGAAGGACAGACTTCCAGGATCATCTTCTGAATGACCTGGAGGGAGAAGCAGAGCCCTCTTTTAAGGTTGTGGTGCCAATAGGAATTCCAAGTCAATGTCCACCAAATAGGGTCATCTCACTGCCCTTGTCACTTGAACTCACATTACACATTTACTTAATTCTTAGTGTGATTGGAGCCCCTAATCTTTTACCAAGGTTGTTTCACTATTTGATTTACCAACATATTCAATAAAGCTACTTGTTGCTTGAAACTATTCAGAATTCTTTCCACATCCTATCAGTATGGGAGAGTTGCATTGCTTATACGTAAGTGACATCCAATTGAATTTTGCACCAATCTCTGGCTTTATAGTTACAACACTAGAGGCATGCTAACAATACTTATTCTGATAGGATGTCACTTATCTTCCTTTTACTCCTCCAGATCGACTCTTTACTTTGTCCATCCTGCTCTCTGCCCAGGAAGTTGATCTGAATGTACTACCCTGTGTGGAGGGGGCTCCCTGCCCTCTGGGTTGGGGAAGGATGTGGAGATCAGAGTAATTATTAACCTGGATTGGTCCCGGCAAGGTCACCTTAGGCTGGCTATGCCTTTCGACAAAAGATTATTATTCGTCTTAAGGGAACCAACTATAGGATTCTCTCTGAGCTGCAGTTAGTAACCACTACCTCTCTTTGTCCCTTCTGGTCTGGAAGGAACAGCCAGTGCTACTAAGCCTGAGTTACACTACTGTTACTCCATGTAATTCCACTCACACTTCTGTAAAAAATCCCTCTGTAGATAAACTCTTCTGGAATTATACCAGTTTGAGTATGACATGTCTTTTTCCTGTCACCCTAAGTGATATACCAATTTAAAGCTAGAAACTATTATTGTCCATTTTAGACTAATTATATTCTTCACTTTTAATTCCATTCATTAGATTATTTCTTACAGTCAAAAGGGAAGGATTGGGGCACCTGGGTGGCTCAGTGGGTTAAGCCTCTGCCTTCGGCTCAGGTCATGGTCTCAGGGTACTGGGATTGAACCCCACATTGGGCTCTCTGCAGGTTCCCAGGGAACCTGCTTCCTCCTCTCTCTCTGCCTGCCTCTCTGCCTACTTGTGATCTCTGTCTATCAAAGAAATAAATAAAAATCTTTTTAAAGAAAACTTTAAAAAAAAGGATTATATTTTCATGCCTAAGAAGTAAGTAATCTCCTTGGGCAAGATATTCATGAAAATTTATTATACAAATATTTACTAAGTACCTACAAGGTATAATTATTGCTAGCATTGAATGAGTGATAATTACATTTGCTAAGCATTTTACTTACTTTCTTTTTTTAACCCACCCACTCAACAATTCTATAAAGTAGGGAAGATCATTCTTGTACTCCTTTTATAAAGAATAAGCTAAGACTCAAAAATATTAAGAAAATACATTTTTCCAAATAACAGAGTTAGGAAATAAGGGAATCAAGATACAAATTTGGGCAGAAAGGTGCACCTGGGTGGCTCAGTCAGTTAAGCCTCTACCTTCAGCTCAGCTCATGATCCTGGGGTCTTGGGATGGAGTCCTGCATCAAGCTCCTTGCTCAACAGGAAGCCTGGTCCCCCTCTGCCTGCCACTCCCCCTGCCTGTGCTCACTCTCTCTCTGACAAGTAAATAAATAAAATCTTTCAAGAAAACTCCGGACGTTATTTAAGCTATTCACAGGAAAGATGTTCATGATACATTGTTGAGTTATTCGTCTATTATACATATACATGTAGGTTTTGTTTTTTTTTAAGATTTTATTTATTTGACAGAGAGAGATCACAAGTAGGCAGAGAGGGAGGAGGAAGCAGGCTCCCCGCCTAGCAGAGAGCCTGATGCGGGACTCGATCCCAGGACCCTGAGATCATGACCCGAGCTGAAGGCAGAGGCTTAACCCACTGAACTACCCAGGCAGCCCCATATATACATGTAGTTTTAAAAAAAGAAAATCTATAAATGCAAGTATATGTTGTTTATTTGTATATGTATATTTTTGGAATAAAAGAAAACATAAATATGTGTTTGTGTGAAAAAGAGGGAAATTGAGGGAGAACCAGTCTGTCTGGTTCATATGTCAGCTCCACTATTTACTGGCATAGGATTTTTTTTTTTTAAGATTTTCTTTATTTATTTGACAGAGAGAGACAGAGAGAGAGAGAGAGGGAACACAAGCAAGAGGAGTGGGAGAGGGTGAAGTAGGCTCCCCACCTAGCAGGGAGCCCAAAGCAGGGCTTGATACCAGGACCCTGAGATCTGGACCTGAGTCGAAGGCAGACGCTTAACTACTGAGCCACCCGGGCTCCCCAGGATCTTAAAACAGTACACATAACGTGTCCAATAAATGTTAGCTATTTTAATACAGACAAAAGAAGAGATGAAAAGTGGCAGATTATACACTGAGGTGTTACAGTGATTATCTTATTGGGTGTGGTTTTTTTTTAACATCTGTTATTAGTTTTTTTAATATACATTCTCTATTTGGAAATGAGCATTGCACAGGTTATGCTGACAGGTGCTGTAGTCAGTAGTTTCCAGGCTCAATTCACAGGTCTACCAGGTGTACCGTGCATGATGCTGAACAAGTTATTTCCCTTCTCTGTGCTTCTGGAACTTCATTTGTATAATGACAGTACAATAATTATACCCACCTCCTAGGACTCTCAGAAGGAATAGAAAAAAAAAAAAAACCTATGTAAACTGTTTGAAGATTAATTTCTGACACGTGGTAAGTACTCAAAACTGTAGACAATTTTATGTAATAAAATATAAATTAGAATTTTTAGAAAGATTAGTCCTTGTGGCTTGGCTTATTGCTCTGGAGTCTTTGATCTCTGACTTATATAAAAAGTGACTTTATTCTATGAAGTTAGGGAAGAAAAAAATCCATCCCCTTCTCAGCTGAAACCATTTGAAGCCAACATTTTGTCTGTTTCATCACGTTACTAGCACGAATTTAAACTGCTTTTATGTAGGCCAGTGTAAGTTACTGCTGGCATTTCCAGTTTGTATTGGGGGGAATTATAGTTTTAAACTTGAGGGCATCATATTTCTTTACGACATGCCTCTTTTAGCTACTCTCACCCCACGGTCTCTTGGTTTCCATAGTGCCTCTCTCCTTGCTGGGTGTCCTCTTCCATGCAACCTCTCAATGTTGGAATTCCCTGGGCCCACATTCTGGGGCCTTTTTCTCATTCTTTTTTTCTACAGTATCTCCCTATATGCACTCAACCTTCCCCTGGCTTCAAATCGGCATCTAGCCTACACTCTATTCTTCAGACACATCTGTCCAACCACCTGCCTCCTTTTATACTTCTATTATATCTCTATTTACATCTCAGAGATATCTCCAACTCAGCAATGCCCAAATGGAATTACTCATCTCTATCCTCACCGCTCCTCCCCTCCCCCGCCCAGCCTGCTCCTCTTTCAGTCTCGGCCTATCTCCTGAACCACACCACCTTCAAGGTAGTCATCAAAACATCTCCTGAGATGTCTTTCCTCTCTCTTAACTCCCACATCCAATAATCCAGCAGGTTCAGCCATCATTTCTACCTCCAATGTATACCTGGACACTCTGACTTCGCTTCCTCTCATGGTTGCCATCCTCTACCACGTCACCACTCCTCACAAGCAAAACCCCAGTGATATTTTAAAAGCATAAATCTGGGGCACCTGGGGTGGCTCAGTTTAACCAACTGAGCATCTGTCTCAGCTCAGGTCATGATCAAGGATCCTGGGATGGAGCCCCATGTCGGGCTCCCTGCTCAGCAGGGAGT